>NC_046376.1:21765935-22065935 GCF_011125445.2 Fundulus heteroclitus | reverse complement strand
GTGATATACATCGATGATACCAACACAGTCAAAGATGGCGGCGGTAGTGTGACGGTTTCAGCTGCTTTGCTCTTCAGGACCTGGTCAATTTAGCCATGAACTCTGCTCTCTATTACAGCATCCTGGAGGAGGATGTCCACCCACCAGCTTGTGACTTTAGGCTCAAGCTCCCTTGAGTTTTGTTGGAGGACAATGATGCGAAGCACACCATCAAATTCACCCGTGAATGTCTCAAAAACAAAAAAAAAAAGAAAGAAAGCTTTGGAAAATCAGAGAAATTCTCAGGTTAAATCCAGTTCAGGTGTTTTGATGTAACTTTTAACAGGTCTTTACACTTGAAACCCCTCCTGGGGGAGAAATAAAATCAATCTACAAAGAATACTGGGCCAAAAGTCATCCACAGGGGTGTAAAAGCTACACCAACGTAGCATCTCCACACCTTCTGCGTTACATTAAGGCACAATCTACCGTGTATATAGCTCTAGATTCTGTATATCTATCTATTTTGTCTGCACCATCAAAACCAAGTCAAATTCCTTGTAAGCGCAAACCTACTTGGCAATAAACTTGATTCTGATTCTCTGGGTAAAAGAAAAGCCGGATGTTGCAACCAAAGAATGGACATTTTTGGCCTCCAAGGATGTCCCAAACGGTTATTAGATTCAGGGCCAATTACTTTTCCACTGAGTGACAGGCTGATTTGGAGAGCTTTTTCCCCCCCTGATAAACAAAACCCTCATTTGAAAACTATGAATCATGTACTGAGCCATCTTTCTGTTTGATGACCTGAAACATTTAAGTGTGACCAAAAAGCAAAGAAGAAGAAATCTCCTCGGGCGTTCATACTTTCTCGCAACACATGCAAAAGCTTTGTGTTTACGAGGCATTTTTCTGCTCCCATCTGACGCTACAGACAGACAGGAAACATGAGGAGCAGCAGAGTAGTTCACATGCAGCAAATTACAGGATGAGCGTCTCAAACCACAAGCCACACGGGCGCTCACTTGTAATAGTTAGAAGCCGGTTCGACGCATTCGGCTGCGATGAAGCTAACGCAGAACGCCGTGGCGATTGCATAAACTGACAAAAAAGGGTCAGCGCGATATTTTCAAAGCCAAACCGCACATGCAGATAAACGCGAAAGGCCGAAAATGTTGGCTAAAGCCTCTGCAAACATTCGCCTGAGGGGCTACGTGACCCTCTTCTCTGCAGCACACTCAAGTGAGTCGAGAGCACTAGTTTGTACTCCCTCTCAGTCTCCCTTACCGCTCTTCTCTTTCACATGTAAATGAGTCTTTAATCTCCGCTGCTCTAATAGACAACCATGGCAACGAAGGCAGGCCTAATGAGGCAGAGGCACAGGTTAAAATGAGCCTGCATGTGCCCCCCCCCCCCCCCCACCACCACCCTACCCCACACGCACACAATCAACAGTTTAACTAAACACCAACATGCACTCTCCTTCTCTCACAAACTCTCACCTTATGTAATGATCGCGCATGAATCTGTATCCATATGTACATCGCTGTCTGTTACTTTAACACTACCGGTCAATGTATTTGCATTAAAGTAAAAAAAAAAACAACAACAAAACGCACATGCAAAGTAGAAATCCAAAAAAACTAAGGATGAATATTTAACGATTTAGGCAGCAAAACAAGAGGCAGAGACCAATGCAGGGCCACCTTCATTGACATTTACATCTACTTTGGTTGATCAGTTGCCTGAATAATTAATTCATTCAAATGAAGCAATAAATTAATCATAGAATAACAAGACCGACAAGCTATCCGCTTCAGTTGTTGAAAGCTAACGTGAAATGAATGTATTTTTAAGATATGAGGTGGAAAAAAAATAAATAAAAAAGATAGCCAACACGAGGCCAGAGAGTAGAATTTAATTAGCTTAGAAATGAAGACAGAGTGTGAAAACGCCGCTAAAAAGGGACCCGCACGGCGCTCATTTCCATGCGAGCGGCACTGATGCTGCAGCACTCTGTTCGCTGAAATTTACAGCCATATTAAATCCATTAGAGAAACATATGTTTCACAGAGCAGTTCAGCCCGCAGACAAGCCTCTGAAGCGCGCTGCAGCCCCCAAACCTCAAACGGACACAGAGTCGTGGCTACGTGGGGGGAGAGGTTTGTGCGTGTGTGCGTGCATGGGAGCACCACACACACACACAAAAAAAAAAAAAGTGCTCTGAAACTATTTAATGACAAGATCTTTGTGTATGCTATTCGTTAAATGCTATTTCGGGAGTGATTTGTGGTGCATTTCCCCTCGACCTTTAAACACTACCGTCCTGTCCAACGCAGAGCTCAGATCTAAACCTGAGTTGAATGCCTCCTTCTTCTCAAGTAAAAGAAAAGAAACGGTGAAATTTACTCATTTGATTATGACTCGTTTTTGGTGCTAACTGTTACTATCCATACAATCTGATAGTGATGTATCTGTGTCCATTTTAGTTGTTTAAACTTAACTATACAATCTATATGCTATAGAATGCATATAGATTGCACAGTGGTGTGCGAACCACTGGTTTCAATGCAATAAAAATGCTCAGAAGAGCTAATATATTGTTTGTCACTGCAACTTTTACGTTTTATGGCATGGCAGCCATATTTCCTATTTGACTCATGGCTTTGAGACTTTCCAAATCAGAATTCAGGACGTGTTCCTGTTGCATTTCTGACTGGGATGTAGGCAAAACAAACATATAGACTTGACCTTTCATCATAGACTTCCCCTTTTACTCCAAAGTTACTATAAAATGTCCCTAATCTTAAAAATATAAATGCTTTTATGACCTTGATGAGGACTATGGTCAACATAAGTTGTAGGGAAGTCTGTCAATACATGTCAGATTCTCATGTCTGAATTATATTATTTTTGATTATTTAAAAATACAATGAGTTCTGAAATAAACCATACCAATTTTATGATAAGTGTAACGTTTCTGGCACTGGAGCTGTTAATTGCAATCAGCGCACCTGCGTTGCCTCCGCCTCTACCTGCTTATAAGCTCTGCTCCTCACAGTCTCCAGTGCCAGAACGTCTCGAGCCTTACGGTGAGAACTTCCAGCCATCTTCCTGAGTATCTGTCTGCCTGTCTGCCTGTCGACCTGTTTTTGCCCTTGTTTTTTGAGCCAGTCTGAGCCCTTTTTGGATTTGTCTGCCTGCCTGAGTCCTGTTCGTCAGCCTCAGAGATTTGGACTGCCTACCTGTGTTTCGGACCCTGCCAGCCTGTAAGTTACGGAGATTGCTTGCCCCTTTTGACTGTTGTGCTTCTGGATTTGGATTTGGATTTGGATTTGGATCTGGACCTGGACCCGTCTCTGGATTCTCCCTTGGATACCTCTGCTGGACTAAACGGATCTCCCCCTGCCCAAGACCCGGACTGGACCTGGACAAAGAACTGGATAATCCCTTCACGGACCCCGCTGCTTCCTGTAAACCAGACGCTGCTAAATCAGCCGTCCTCGTGCCCCAGGTTAGTGACTCAGCTCCTAGTAATATTCCCTCTGTCCCCGCTGGTCACTAACCCACCACTCTGCCTTCAGGAACCGCCAGAGGCTGTGTGCTGCCGCACAAACCGGGGGGTCCGCGCCACCACCATCTTTAATAAACTGTTAAAGTTTTACTTACTCGTTTTTGGGTATTTCTTGGGTCCATCCATATTCATTACAATAAGTCACGGCCTAATCACAAATATTGGCTCCTGTAAACGTTTAATGTGAAAACAGCTGCAGCCAGGAGCTTTATCTCCAATGGTAGTTATGTTGACATTCCTAGTCTCTCCACAGGCTAAGAAATGTGGTTTAAAAAAAAATACCAGAGTCCATTTTTCTAATGACAGAAATGTATGTTTTCCCAAAGTCAGCCTCTGATTGGATAACCGGTTTCTCGTGATCACTCACTCCTCAGATGCTGAGGGCCCCTGCAGATGCTGACTTCTGAGACTCAGAGAGACAAAAGCAATCAGAACCAGCAAGAAGGACTGGTCACCCTCTGTTTGATCAAAAGTAAATGTCTGTCTGAATTTCTGTAAAATTCTTGCAAGACTGATGGGTTATTTTTCCCTCCACACCTTTAACATGTTCAAAATCGTTCAACGTCTGTCAGTGACTTTTTTTTCTGACCCGCTTCCAAATCCTAACCAGATATCCAAACAGCTAGCGGCAGGACAGACCAGCACCCCTTGCCTTTTTAGAATAGCCCGTTTGATCAGGAAAGACGGTCGTCGCTGCAGCAAAGTGGGAGGCAGACACTTGAAAGAAGTTGGATAAAATGTAGGTGTGCAATCAGCTCAGATAATACTGCAAACGTTCAATTTCTTTCACTTTTAGCTTTAAAACAATTAGTGGTAGCTAGCATGCATATCGTAGTTTTTTTTTTGCATTTCGGAGTGTGTTTTTACTTTTTTGAAAATTGTCAAAATAGAAAATAACGTCATATCTAGAAATCTGCTCTGCCTCACAGGTCAGTCAATGGGTTCCTGACCTTTCAGCTATGAACACACAAATAATCCCTACCATGCAGATTTCCCTCAAGTCCTAAATTACATTTTGTTGTGTTGCACATGAGCAAATTTGTTCGTTTACTGCTTCTTCCGCCTTCTCTTTTATGCATTTTGATAAATTCGTATCTTTTGCTCTAGCTATCGCATTTGAGCATTACACACACAAAATTAAGTTAGGGCAGTAAACAAACAAGTCTGTAGAAATTTAAAGCTGGACTTTCAGTTTTCCAGAGACCTATAAAAATATTTTCCCATGCTGGTTTATTATAGTTTCTTTAGATAATTGAAAAAATTTAATTCTTGTGAGTAATCTTCCAGCAGCCATTTATATTTAACATAAATATCAGCTAAGAGCTGATAGACGTTAAATCACCAGAGGTGGGCAGTAACTAGTTCATTTACTCAATTACATTTACTTGAGTAACATTTTGAACAAAATGTACTTTTAGGAGTAGTTTTACGGCACTCTACTTTTTACTTTTACTTGAGTCATATTATTACTTAAGTATTGCCACTCTTGAGTAAAATTTCTGGCTACTCTACCTGCTGCGAGTAACTTCATGAATAAAGAACATACTTGTTTTAACCAAAAATGCACCAGAGAGACACAAACTTAGAGTTTATGTTAAAATGAGACTTCTCATTTGTACACAAGCTTTGTCATTTTCATTTTATTTTCTGTCTGCTGAGCTCAGTGAGCCATTTGGAGCTCCAATGAACATACAGTAAAGAGTAGATATTGTGATTGGAAATACTTTGCACTGTTCTAACATACTGTACAAACATAAACTGTAAGTGTTTAAAAATTATTTAGAAGAGAGTTTCTTCTGTCTGATTTTTTAAAATTTTGCAATTATGTTATTCTTTGTATATTTTTTTAAATTTTTGTCTTTAAAATACCTGAATTTGCACATAACTTAATATTACTGTGTGTCCAATCAGATCATTTTTCAAATATCACATCAGCTGTTATGATTAGTTACTCAGTACTTGAGTAGCCTTCATGGTGAATACTTATTTTATTGTTACCTGACCAATTTGACTGACTGCTTTTAATTTTATATGTTGAAGTAGTGCTTCTCTTTTTTTAACAATTTTTGGCCACTATACCTACCCCTGTAAATCATTAGTTACATATCAGACTTTAAAACACACAGACTTTAGCGGATAGAGTTAAATTTCAGTTGCTATAAGCTATAAAGTAAATACGTAATTGAGATAACTTACTAAGAGAAAAGTTTGAATCATAATAGTTTTACAAACCTCTTAAATAGAAGCATGCAGACACCTGGTGATTTATCTCAGCGTCTTTGAGCTCTTAAGCTTGTATAACTTTTTCCTGGAAATATAGATTAAAATCCAGCCAAATGAAATACATACTCACTTTTACACCAGTTTTGTTGATAAATGTCTGACATTTAATTTTTACTGGATACAGTTCGAGTGTAAAAATGCTGAGGGTGTGTGCTTGTGGAAAAGCACACGTAGCGATGGGGTTTCCCTGTATGCTTCCTTGCTCTGAGCAAATTTGTTAGCTTTGTCATGTTAAAGTAGCCTCGGGCGTAATGTCTGACAATGTCCAAAAACAACACCACACATTCCTATTTGCATGACCATCACAGCAACATTTAGTTCACATCAGCCAACACCTGTGATGCTTCTCAGTGGTCAAAACAATCAAGGACTCCCCTCCGTTCTCACCCTGCCAGCATGAGCACAACCCCGCCATGTTTGTTCGAGCCCTTCTCAGAAACCTTTTTTTTTTTTTTGCGTGCGTGCGTGCGTGTGTGCCTGGCATGCAGTGAACAGATGTTGACACGCTCCTGCAACACCTTTCATTGTAATTATTCTTTGTACAGCGACAGAGTGCCATCACCCCACGCAGGGGTCTGTTGCTACACCGGCCTAATTAGCAATTAACAGTCATATAGTCCTGAAAACACCCTCTACTGGGACCCACGGGGGGATTTGAAGCTGTAAATAAGAAAAGAAAGAAAATCTAGACAGGAAGCACAACAAGCTAAAATTTAATGGTTATCTGTGCCGTTATAAAGAAGCTGCAGCTTATCCCCTGGTTTTCATGACGATGGCGTTGTTTTGTCTCAACAGAGGGAGGCTTGTTACTGGAAAAAAAAAAACAGAACGCGCTCTGTCTTTCCGTCTTTGGTGCAATGTTATTTTTGCCCTGAGGCCCAACACAATTAACACCCACTGCCAACCAGCAGTGAACGTGTGCATGCATCAGAGAGAGCACGCATTAATCCGCCGGTTCTGGACACATAGAGGACTGTAACTAGTCTTGCCAAAGGAAGAAAAAAAAAATAGTACGTTTTCATGACAAATTCTGCAATGACTACAAATGTGCATATGTGCAGACAATTAATTCATTTTTTGCATTTCATAATTTTCCATTTAAATAATTCATTAATACCTAATTCCGACTAATTAATTACACCCCAGGAAGTGTCCCGTTTAAAATAAAACAAACCTACTAAAGCTGTTTTTTTAATTTCCAACCAAAAAGAACACAAATTGTCCAACATCTGATTAAACAAGCACAAATTTTCCTCCAAGTGATCGCACAAAAAACATAACCCCAAATCAGCGTCGCTCAGCCGGCTTGAAACACGCCGGTGAATTATTGAACTGCCTTGCAACAAGAAACAATAAACCTTTCCGCAGAGGTAATGAAAGAGTAAACCCGATTCTGTGAATTTATTGCTTCTGCCGCCGCGTTCACGTGTGTATGTGTGAGCTCGTGAAACATGAGCAGATAATCACAGGCCAGAAACTCTTCCGGCGGTCCGACGGGCAGGTTGGTATGCCGTGCGGAGGAATGCGGAACCTGGAAAGCCAAAACAACGTTGCAGCGATGGAACGAGGGGAAAAACTGACAAAAGGACGCAGGGTGGGTTCTGAAGGACAGGAGAGCGCGCCGGGGTGAGGGAAAAAGGAGTGCCCAGAAGTGGAGGAGGAGTAGGAGGAGAAGAAGAAAGGAAGAGCGGGAATGAAATAGGGAGACGTTTTTATCGCAGTGGAATGAAAATATTCAGCTCCGTCGGGGTAATGAGAGAACAAGGGTTCATATGTGAGGCCTCGCTGGCATTCGGAGCCAAACAAAGAGTCCAACCCTGCCTTCAGGGAACATTTTCAGCTACTAAAATAAATCAAAACACCCTCCTTAGATGTTCTTTTGACCATGGCGCCTTTGCAAAAGTGTTCACACCCCGGGACGTTTTGTTATGGTGCAACCGCCCATTTTCGACATGTTCAACGCATTCTTGAGACTTTACGTGACCAACAAAATGCTGTGCATAATTGTGAAGTGGAAGGACAACAAAATAATTGGATGTGTGCCACATATTTGCATTCAGCACCACTGAGTCAGTACTTCTATAGAATAAGATTTCGCTGCAACTACAGCTGTGGGTCCCAACCAGCTTTGCGTTTCTGGAGACGGACATTTTAGCCGGTTCTTCTTTGCACTACAGCTCAGGCTCAGTCAGACCGGATGCACTGCAAAAACGGATCTAAAAGTAAGCAAAATGTCCTTAAACATAGTGTTTTTGTCCTTGATTTGAGCAGGTAAATAAGATCATCTGCCAATGGAATGAGTATTTTGACCCCTAAAATAAGATAATTAGACATCCTGCACTTGAAATAAGATGATGGAGATGAATTGTTCCTATTTTAAGTGCAAAAATCTTATTCTATTGGCGGATCATCTTATTTACCTGCTCAAATCAAGGACATATACACTAATTTTCAGAAGATTTTACTTATTTTTAGTTCTGTTTTTGCAGTGTGGAGAGCTTCTGTGGACATCAGTTTTCGAGTCCTGCTACAGATTCTCAAAGGGATCCAGGTCTGGACTTTGACTGGACCCTTCACACGTGCGGGCTTTAATATAAGCCGTTCCATTGTCGCTCTGGCTGGATGTTTTAGGGTCATTGTTCTGCAGGAAGTTGAAGCGCCACCCCGTTCTTCACCTCTCAGCTTTTTACAAAACGGTCAAAAGGTTACATTTTGGTCCCATCCGTCCAGAGCACTTTCTTCCATACGTGTGCTGTGCTACTTTGTGTTGATCTGTCCTAAAAAATCCCAATAAAATAAGTTGTAATGTGACATAATGTGAAAAGGTTCCAGAGGCGCGATGCCACTTTGGAGCCAACCAGCGCCATTCAGAACCTCTACAAGCCTCCATAAACATAATGTTGACGCACAGTGCAGGAGGAAAGATGCATGAAAAAATGCGTTATCCGCCGTAACACAATGCGGTTGAGAGGTGTGGAAATCTCCGCTGCTTAATTCAGAAATCAGTGCAGTGGAAAGAGGGATTTCGGGGCTGTCACAGCTAAGCTCCTTGTTCCCTGGTGTATTACTGGAGCTGCGGAAACACTGGGAGGAGGGATGCCACCGCTCGCTGCATTGTAAACAGGTTTTAGTGTTTGGAAAAATAAGTGTCTTGTGATGCGTGTGTTTCTAGGAGCAACGCGGGAGGAACGACGGCATCAATGGCGGTGGATCCTTATCGGTGTGCTGCATCTGGGGTGCATCTGCCGCCTCGCCTTCTGAGCGAGAAACTGAGAAACTGTATATTTTCTGGGGGAAAAAACACACAGGGTGGATTACAGGTGGAATTATTCAACGTGTTTTGCATCCTTTCCTCCACATGAGCTGCAGGCAAACAGCGGATACCCGAAACCCACATTCAGACGACAAGACGTTCAGGAGCGCTGACAATTATATCAAACACGTAATCGCATATCCAAACTCAAGATTATATTAAGCGCTGCACGAGGTGTGTCAACGCTGAACAGGTTTTTAGCGCTGCACCAGATTTGTGTTTTTTTTAGGGGGTGGAAAAATGAGTCAAACCAGAGCAACGAGGACAGCAGTGAAGTGATTCTGGCAGGCAGGAGCAATGCATAAGACATGAGCAACACCGAGGAGGTGAGCGGGTCGCAGCTCCAGCCCTGTTCTATTCATAGACCTTGCCGATAACAGGTCGACTTCTCTGGGAAAGCAGCAGGCAGAGAGAGGTGGGGTGGGGGGGGGAAGGGGAAGGTGACAGAGCAGAGACAAAGAGGGAGGCTGCAGGAAAAAATATCACCTGTGGAAAAAAAGAGACAGAAGCAAGCTAAAGGAGGAGGAGGAGATGAAAGAGAGGATGTTTTTTGGGTTAAAGCTAAAAAAAAAACTAAAAAAAAGGATGAGAGGGGATGGTGGAGAATCTGTGAAAAGCTCAGGATATTTCTCACCCACACACGGCTGACAGCGAAGGGGAAAGGAGGGATTTCCATCGCAAGGTTGGAGTGATTTTCAAGTGAGGCGTGAACAAAGCGATGAAAAGGAGGCAACACGAGGATTTCCAAAAGAAACAAACACATTCTAGTGAGACAGCAGTACAATATGAAGGAGACAACTGGGAATAATCCTGATACATAAAGGGAGACGTGTGGAGGTCAGGCTACAAACTATAACAAACAGAATCAGAATCAACTTTATTGACCAAAACTGAGCGCACAAACAAGGAATCTGACTGGTTTCAAACACTAACGGTGCGCAGACATTAAGTCAAGTTTATGTTTATGGCACATTTCACATGCTGAAAAACTAGTCACTGCATTTGTTACTTCAAGGTTGGACTATTGTAATTCTTTACTATCAGGAAGTTCACAAAATGCAGTTCAAAGCCTTCAGCTGATCCAAAATGCTGCAGCAAGGGTTCTGATGAAAATCAACAAGAGGGATCATCCATCCATCCATCCATCCATTTTCCGAACCGCTTTATCCCTCATGGGGTCACGGGGGTGCTGGTGCCTATCTCCAGCGTTCACTGGGCGAGAGGCGGGGTACACCCTGGACAGGTCGCCAGTCTGTCGCAGGGCAACACAGAGACAAATAGGACAAACCAAGAGGGATCATATTTCTACAATTTTAGCCTCCCTTCATTGGCTTCCTGTTAAATTAAGAATAGAATTTAAAATTCTTCTTCTAACGTATAAAGCCTTTAATAATCAAGCTCCATCATATATCAGAGCTCTGATTACCCCGTATGTTCCTAACAGAGCACTTTGCTCTCAGACTGCAGGTCTGCTGGTGGTTCCTAGAGTCTCTAAAAGTAGAATGGGAGGCAGATCCTTTAGCTATCAGGCTCCTCTCCTGTGGAACCAACTCCCAGTTTTGGTCCGTGAGGCAGACACCCCGTCTACTTTTAAGACTAATCTTAAAACTTTCCTTTTTGACAAAGCTTATAGTTAGAGTGGCTTATGTTACCCTGAGCTATCTCTATAGTTATGCTGCTATAGGCTTAGGCTACTGGAGGACATCAGGGCCTATATTTCTCACTCTACTGATTTCTACTGTTCTTCAGTTTTGCATTGCATTGAAATGACTGTCGTCATTTTAGCTTTTAACTTTTTGCTCTCTCTCTTTTTTCTTCATAGTAGGTACACCTGGTCTGACGTTCTGTTAACTGTGACATCATCCAGGGAAGACAGATAACCCGCTATTACCATCTAATTTAGAACAGATTACTAGATCAATGTGTGCTTCTGTGCTTTTTTGTCTCTCTTGTTGTGTCTCTGCTCTGTCTTCTGTAACCCCAGTCGGTCGAGGCAGATGACCGTTCATACTGAGCCCGGTTCTGCCGGAGGTTTTCCTCCCCGTTAATGGGGAGTTTTTCTTTCCACTGTCGCTTCATGCTTGCTCAGTATGAGGGATTGCAGCAAAGCCATGGACAATGCAGACGACTCTCCCTGTGGCTCTACGCTTCTCCAGGAGTGAATGCTGCTTGTCGGGACTTTGATGCAATCAACTGGTTCCCTTATATAGGAAATTTTTGACCAATCTGTATAATCTGACTAATTCTGACTTTGTAAAGTGCCTCGAGATTACATGTTTCATGAATTGGCGCTATATAAATAAAATTGAATTGAATTTCAGCAAGAAGGCAATTCAAAGTGCCTTACATCATGAACACATCAAAACGCTCACCGGTTGTGAGACCAGTAACAAACATTACACTTTATCATCTGTAAACATCAGTACACCTCAAACATATTGGTCAATGTTCCTGTTATTATGGTTATAAAAAGTCTTGATTTAAAGCAACTCAGTGTTTTGGCTGATTTGCAGTTTTCTGGATGTTTGTTCCAGATTTTTTGGAGCATAGGGACTAAATGCTGCTTCTCCATGTTTGGTTCTGGTTCTGGGTATACAGAGTAGACCAGAACCAGAAGCTCTGAGTGGTCTGTAAGGTTAACCATAAATATATAAAACTTAGAGGAAATAAGGAATACAGGAGCACCATGTGCATGTATGTACAGCCATTTTTAATATGTAAAGAAAAGAAAAAAAGGGGGAAGTTGTGAGTTTGTACAAATGTGCTTATTTTTGGAAAGCAGTGGCACTAACTAACCAGGATGTTTAGTGCTCATCAGTGACATTAGCTCTCCTGTTTTCTGAACCCAGAGTCCAGGATGGAAGGGAGGTCAGCTCTAGTGATCCTCTCTGCAGACCTAATCGTTCATGCAGTTCGGACCTGTCCTGTTTTGTGGATGAGCTGAACTCCACAGTGATGGATGGGCACAGGAGCGACAGAATGTGTACATGGTGACCAGTCGCTCCTGTGGTAGGTTGTACCTTTTGATGTGCAGCAGGAAGCGCAGTGTCTGCTGGGCCTTCTTCCAAACAGTGTGAAGACCATCCTAGGTCCAGAGAAAGGGTGGCTCCTAGGAACCGGAAGCGATCCACAGCACACATAGTGCTGTTGAGGATTGTTAGCGGTGGTGAACAACACATGACTGCTGAGACATGCTTTTAAATATTAGTTAATACTCAAAATAGGGGTCTGAAGATTGCAAAAAAAAAAAGGTTTCTAAGATGTAAAAAGAGAGACACTGTAGGTTACGTGTTTTTTGAAGACCCCTGCTGATCCTGCAGAGTTGACTTCAACAGTTAAGGACAACATGCAAAAGATGGTTTGGATTAAGACTTTCCGCTCTGAATTGAAAGACAGTCCAGTTTACACTCCTTTAAAGTCAATGGTCGTCAGGGGATGAAGCTGGCAGACCCGAAATTCAGCCGGACACAGAGTACGTTCAAGAAGTTTATTGACAAGGATGCGTAGTGGCGGATGAGGCAGATGAATAGTACCGGATATGAGCAGGTGAATAATGGCAGCAGGAGCAGGCAGTCGGGGATAAGCAGGAGACCAGAACAGACGGTGTGGTCCAGTAAACCACCAGAACCGGCAGAGCACTAGGCAGGGACTCAGTGAGAAACAGGCAGAGCTGCAGCACGCAGACACAGGCAACTTAGCTGGAAAGTCCTGCTGGCTAAGCACACAGGATCTGCTAGCACAGGAAACATCAAACAAGGCGATACGTCATGAGAAGAGAGGTGAGGTGAAGAGAGACATTCTGGCGGCGATGAGTTGGCTGAGGAGGGTATATGTAGGCTGGTGAACAGGTGAGCTGAGTAGACTTAATTAGTGGTAACAAGTGGAGATGATCTAGAACAGGGTGGAGACAGAACTGATTGGATAGTGGCTGATGGCTAAAAGATGACTGGCTAAATAAGAAAAGTCCAAAAATGTCTAAAGTAAAACAAACAAAAAACCTAAACCATGACAATGGTCGCCTAAAGCAATGCATCTTTAAAATGAAAGTACGTATTACTAAGTAACAACCCTGCTTGATCCTTTCTCATAAACTTGCAACACTACAAAACACACACAAAATCCATCAGAAATACACACCTACACATCTCACCAAAGTGTCAATTCTCATTGTGGTTCGTGGCATAATGTTGCAGCAATCTGTCCCGGGACGGGTTTTAACCTGCAGAAAAGGTTTGTTAAACAGCAACTGTGAACAATAAATAAATAAAAAAACACATGACAACTGAAAAACCCACAAGACAGGTTGGGAATAAAGTTATGTAGCGGGTTAGGTTATAAAACATCCTAAGCTTTGAACATCTCATGGTGCGTTGTTCAAAACATGGTTATCTACCTAAGCTGAGAGGATGGGCAAGGAGGACATTATTCAGAGAAAAGGGCCCATGGTAACTCTGGAGGAGCCTCAGAGATTAATAATAAACATGTGGAAGAACGCGCTCTGGCCAGTTGAGATCAAACTTGATCTCTGTGGTGTACGTATAAAATACTGCGTGGTGGAAAATGATCTGTGCATCACCTTGATCACCCCATCCTCGTGGGAAATCATGGAGGTGGCAGCGTCATGCTGCTCAGATGCTGCCACTGACGGACAGTCCCCCTAAAAATACACCTAAAGCTACGACGGAAACGTTCAGATCAAAACATATTCATGCATTAGGATGGCCCAGTCAATGTTTTAAATGAATCATGTTTTAATTTAAATGCTTTGTCTTTGGGAGGCGCTTTGGAACTTCTATCTGTGAAAGACGCGTTATAAACAAGATTCGGTTGCTTACTAAATCAATACTTAAAAACTGCTCTTCACGGATGCGGACTGAGCTATTGTGCAAAGAAGAAGGGGCGAAAAATCCAGTGTAAGGATGCTCAAAGCTGGCGGAGGCATACGCCAAACAATTCGCAGATGCAACTGCAGTGAAAGGTGAAAAAAATAAACAAACAATCTTTTATCTTTGTTCTACGTCACAATTGTGCACCCCTGTGTAGTTCTGTCCCTTAAAATCCCAACATATATTACTCTGAAGTTACAAAGATGACGTTACCTCCTATAAAAAAAGTTCAGCCTGTTTGAAGACATTTTTAACAGGCAGTCTAAACCAATGACTTGCTCAAATTTGAGCCTCTCTTGAAATCTACTGATCCTGCAGAGGAGGTTAGACCTCACCCGGTTTTCTTCTGGGGCGATTCGAGCTACTTTACTCCATATCGCATGATGCAGCCCCCCCCCCCCCCCCCACACACACACACACACACACACACATACACACACACATGCACACACGAGAAGCTCTGCCAATCTGGCCGAGGACCCATGCCAGCGGAAATGGCCACCCTTTCATTTAACTGGACCGGCTACATTCCTCGCCTAAAACAAAGCGGTTGCTGTTCACCATATTAAGGCAATCTTGCAACAGATACCAGCTCCGTGGTGAAACGGACTCCTAATCCCTCCTTTCAAGCTGGCCTCTTGGTCTTCATCCAGTTGTAGGAGAATTGACAACTGAACTGCCCCCCACCCCCCCAACCCGCCCCCCGGGGGCATGTGCACTCGAAATGTTTTTCCTGCCTTTAATAAAAACGAGCGATAATGCATTTTATAAAAAACACATGTTTCATTAGATCCAAATCTCATGGAGAAAACAAGAGGGGCTAAGATGTGTCCGGATTGAGAACATGGGAAACAAAGAAAAAGCTGATGCGTCGGCAGTGAACCTGCAATAAGCTTGGGATGGGGTGAGAATCGGGTCGCTTTAGGTGGTTTGAAAATGTGTTGTAGGCACGCAAACACCCTGACGATCATGTCTGACCTTAGTCCTGGAAGAATAGAACGGATGCCCACACTAAAAGGACTTGCATCTCTCTCTCTTTCTCTCTCTCTCTCTCTTTCCCCTTCCTTCCCATTTCTCCCTGCTTGAGCCTGCCCTGACCCAGACGTCTGTTCCTCGTCTGAGCCGCTGCCAGATTCCTACAAGGGGAAGAATGTAAGAGAGGGCCTCACCAAGGCGCAATTAACATTTTGTCAGTGCCGTGCCCACACCTATGCAGGGCGCTCAGTGACGGCGTTTTCATGAAAAGCAAATATTTCCACAGAAAAGCTGTCTCCAGGCGACCGCCGGGAGGACGGGGAAGGATAATTGAAAGGGAGCTTGTGGCTCTTCTTTAAAAAAAGGAAGAGGAGCCGAGACAAATAAAGAAGAGGGTGGCGTAGCGAGGGCAGATCTTAGAGGAGAAGGGAAGCAATGGGAGAAACGTTGACGCCGTGGGAGGGAGATGCTGGGAGAACCCCAGGAACAGTAGTGAGCCCCTCCTTCTTCTGTCCCACACTGAACCAAACGTACACCAACTCCCCTGACACACCCCACTTTGCAAAAAAAGAAAAAAAAAGGACATACATATGTATGGGAATTTAAGCAATATTGTATCCGTAAGGTGATCAGTGAGAGTTCCCTCATCTGCAGCAGAAACAGGTCGTATCGACGGGATCCTGTTGGAGAAGCAAGTACATCCTCAAAGTGGTGGAGGGTAACCAGCTGAGAGGACACGAGCCGTCTTGGGGGATCAGCAGATTGTGAGACCATCTGGATAATTTACTACTACGAACCCAACACCAATACGGGAAACACAGCAATATAACATCTTTGATGCTGCTGCACTTTTGTCAAAAGATCAACAGCAACAACAACAACAAAAAAAATCCCTTATTTTTTTGTGCAGCTAATGTGGAGCAGCTGATCTGATTGATTCTCGTTGCCGGCAGTTTCGCCCAACCTTACTTCACATAGGAGCATGGCTCAGCATCAAACTTATCAGCAGTCTCTGGTGAAGCTGTAAACTGGTAAAAATCTGCTAACGCAGTACAGTATGCCACTTATGTGAACATTTTTGAGAGAGTGTGTGTCTGACACGCTTGTAAACTATCCACTACTTTCCAATAAGCTCACTGTGATAAGACATAATTTTACTACAAGTAAGGGGTCCTTTAAAATCCACTTTAAAAAAAACAACAACCAACCCTTTAACAGGCCATATAAACTTGGTGGGACACAAATGAGGTTTCCTTTTTTACTTTCAATTAATTGTATTTATTTATTGCTTTGTGACATCCATCAGGCGTTGCCCCCCTGGGCGGAGAGCCATAAAAGAAATAACCTGCAAGTGGCAAGGAAGAACGGAGAAAATAATCACTCGTACATCACTGAAGATAATGGGAACATAAAAAGGTGGGCAGGAAATTTAAATAATTATTCTAAGCATATTTAGGATGCGGACAACACAAACTGGAGCTTGAAAAAAATAACGATATTCAAAGCTGACAAAGGACAGAGACGAGGAGAAGGACTGATGCTTTTCCAAGCAGAGCAGACTGCATATCGTCCTCCATTTCCCCAAAGAACGTCCCTCCCTACTGCTGCCCCCAGCTGGGAGAACACACACACACACACACACACACACACACACATGCACCCACAAGCCTGACTGTCAAGTTGGGGGAAGGGTACACTGTGATGCAGGAAGATGGAGACAGATAGTGATGGAGAGGAGAACAGAAGACGAGAACGGATGCAACAAGGAGCGCCGGGATAAGGAGGCTCGCAGTAAAAAAAGGGCCAAAAAGAGCAGGGGGGAAAAAAATGGCTCCTAAAAAAAAAATATATGAAAAATCGAGTAAAAACATGCCCCGCTGTTGCATCCCAACTGCCCACCTGACTCAGCACAGCACTCTGTCCTCACGTAAAAACCACAAATTTCCCGTTCCTCATTCTTGTTATCTCCCCACCGCACACGCATTAATACACACCACAGACATTTCAACAGAAATCCCCCTCAGAGAACTAACTCAGCGGTCAATAATGTGGTGAGCACCCCCCCCACACACCCCACCCCACCCCCACAGACACACACACACACAACCCCCCGCCCCCCAGCGCAGACATTTACACATACATGTATGTGCACACATGCAGTCCTAAACTGAGACAGCTGGAGCCATCACGCCAGAGCCAGAGAGAGAGCCAGCTTTCTTCAGATGGATCTGAGACTCGGGCTTTACCGTATCATCTGCCAGGGCGCTGCTGGGAATGAGACGTCACAATCATAACAGCCCACTGCCTTATAAGGCAATTATCCCTCTCTCTATTTCTCTCTGTCTGTCTCTTCCCTCCCCTGTCGTTCTCCCTCTTCTTCAGGAGGGGAGAGGGGGCGGTGGGGGGAATCGGAGGGGGTAGGGATGAGTGATTTCAATTAAGTGTGACAAAGACCAAATTAGGTACCTGGCAATTTCAATATGGCCTCTTTATCTGCATTAACTAGATGGGATGTGGTTTTGATGGAGAGTTAATGTAGCTGCAAAAAATCCAGGGCTGGTGGATGCATTTGCTGCAACAGCTGCAGTGAAAAGAAAAAAGAAAATCTTACTTGCTCAACTGGCATAAAAAAATAATAAAAATAAACAAGTGCGCTTTTTTTAATCTTTTCAAGAAAAGCAAACATTGCACTCTGCCGTGTACTTTCCAGTACTCCGGGTCACACAAAGGCTCAACAGCAGCAGCAGCAGCAGCAGCAGGCCCTGATCGATCTGTCAGCAGCAGCTTTGAGGGCACATTGAGACTTTACTCTCATTGACTACTTCACAATCAATACTCACTGATTACCGGCTGGAGGAACTGCTCGGCGGTGTCTGCTCCTGCGCTGTGATCGTGCACTCGGATTTCAACAAACGTCAGCCCAAACGAGCAGGACACCCTCGGCGCCGCAGCTAGCTCTCTGGGAATCGCCACGATGGCGTGAAAATGACGTCTTTGACGTTTTTCATACATTCAGATCAGTCAGATTCATTTATTGTTACCGTACGAGTAATATCTTACTGTAAAAACGTATTGGCTTCCTTGCAGTTTGATTTTCTTCACATTTGTCACACTTGAATGCTTCAGATCATCAAACTCACGATAATGTGAGTAAATAAAAATTGCAGTTATTAAAAGATGATTTTATTTGTTTAAAAGAAAAAAAGTGTCCAAACCAGATTAGCGTGGGGTGATAAAATTATCCCAACCTCTTCTTAATTATGAACTGACCACGATTAACCACATTTTCTTGACCTGATTACAGACAGACATGTAGAATTAAAACAATGACCTCAATAGAGCCTGTTTGACAACAAGAGAAAGGCTAAAAGATCACAAAACACAACACATCATGCTCGTATCTACTGTAAATACATTTAAGAAGAGATGACTGTCAACTCAGATAAGTCTTTACCGCATTTCAGGAAAGGAGTTGCTTTTTCAGGACCTAGATGACCTGATGGATCCATGATTTCTGCTCTCTACCAGAATATCCTGAGGGAGATAAAGTCAAGGCAGCAGTTCATGACCTCAAACTCAAGCGCACGTGTGTTATGTGTCTAGATGACACAGATCACCACCATCATCTCTGCCCTTGAACGATTAAAAAAAATGGAGTGGCCTAGTCAAAGTCCGATGGTAAGCTGTGATCAGACCTTACCTTCATACTCAAAATGCTCCAGCATGGCTGAATTAAAATTCCTCAAGGAGGCGGCTAAAGATCTTCAAGAGCGATGCAGCAGTCTCATTGCAGCCGATGTCAACTAGGGTTGCAGGAATCATCCTTTGAAAACTAAATTTTGCATTTACTCCAGTTACCTTGAATTTGATGGTCTTAAACATTTAAAAAGCAAAAATACAAGACACCTTTAAGGGGTACAGCACAGCACAAACTTATGAGTCAAGAGTTTCATTGGGATCTTGCAAATAAATTCACCGGCAGGTTAAAAACCAAAAACAGATAAAAATGCATAAAATATTAGAACAACATATAAGATAAGATAAGATAAGATAGTCTTTATTGATCTCACAATGGAGAAATTCACTCGTCACATCGGCTCATACAAGAAGGTGCAGAGTAGGGAAGGTGCATTCAGTTATATACAGTGAATCTTCATATCTACAATGGATCAAAAGAATACCCAAAAAAAAAAATACAAAATAAGGAAATAGGAATGTAAATGTCTCATTTACATTCTTAGTGGTCTATATATATATATATATATAAACATATCTATATACTTAAATATATACATATATCTATGCGCCTACATACATACGTACCTACGCGTATATACGTGCATATACATTGTATACATTTGTACATACATACATACATACATGTGTACTGACTTATGTTCAGGTGTTAATAGCAGCAGAAGTCACTACATCAGGAATTATTGCACGGGTTGTAGGACAGTGTATTAAATAGATTATTGCACCTTGGTTATTGCACATTAATTGTTACAGTTATGGTCACAGTTGCAGTTACAGTGCAGCATTGTAAAATCTTATAGCAGCAGGAATATAAGAAAATGCTGAACAAGTGCTATAAGTTGTATTGGTTAGCTGATCTGCTTAAGATACTGAACTAAAGTAGAAATCTGTTAAAAAGTAAAAACCAGATTTTAAAACGAAAATTGTAGATCAGACGTTCTCTGAGGGGATTTGATAGAGAATTATCATTCACTGTTTATGAAGAGGGAATAAGAAGTTGGCAACTATTTAAAAAAAAAGAGATTTTATAATCAAGACAATGGTAAGATACGAAAAACCGAATTAAGTGGAAGGAGCTTAGCAGGAGCTGAGTGTCCTAAAGGAGTTTAACTTTGTGATATTTTAAAGGATAAAATACCATAGATGTGTTTTCAGAACCCACCACCCCCCCTCCCAAAAAAAAACAACTTTCAGAGGCAGATATGATTATAAAGAGACAAGATAGTGTGACTTCATTCCCACAATAGCTGTGGTAGTATCAAGTCAAACCCTAACAGCAGCTTAGCGTTATATCATCTTGTCTTCTGATCCACCCTGACCTGCTTCTAAGGGAATCCCGACCATGGTTAGAAGTTATTCTTCCACCACGCTGGGTTTTGTTTGCAGGCTAAATGTGTTGCCTTCTCTCTTCAAAGCAACTTCTTCAAGTCTTTGCTGCTTCCCATTCATGGCTTGTGGCAAACTGCAAACTGATTTTTTTTTTTTATTCGTCAGCGTAAAGTAGGTCAACAAATTAAAACATGCCAAAAATGGTCAGTCTGTGAACAATATATTTTTATAAAAAGCATCTAAAGTCCAATGGAAGCCTTATAAAGACCCTGAAGAAATACTGTTCAGGATCATTTAAAGGATTATTACACAACAGATTGCCTTCTGGTTGATATTAGTGAACATATAAGGAAATGAAAGATGTCTCCCAAACCTTGCTCAGCGCTCTATAACTTGACAAAAAAATATTCAGAACGAGTAACATCTATCTCGCTTTTCTACTACGGGCCCAGAAACATGCTTTTCATTGTCAGACCTATTTGTATCCAGCACATGAAGGCCACCATCGTCTCCCCACACCTTATTTGATTGCTCTCATTCAAGGATGGAAAAAATCGGCCCCGCATTTTGTCCGAGCGTGCATTCAACCATCCCCCTTCTTCCATGTATGGTTCTGCGGAGGAGCTGCGAGGGGACCGGCGAGCCTCGCTGCACCTCTCAGGGCAGCTCAGCGTCTGCAACGAGTCTAATCCACTGAGCTGCAGCAGGAAAGAGTGCTGACGGTGCCCTTTTCCACCGACTAACCCCTAATCCAGCTGGCTGCGGGTCTGGAAGAGTAATCCTGGATTAGGAACTCCTCCCCTGCAGGGCGGGCCATGGGGTCCCTTATGAGGGCTCCCCCCTCCCCACCCCCGTCACAGTCAGCTGTGCCTGAGGCGCCCAAGAGAGGACAAAACGGCCAATCCAATAAAAATAGAAAGAAAAAGAAAAAAAACAGACAAACACTAAGTGATTAGGAGTGAATTGCTGCAAACATCCCCTTGTCGCCCGGAGGGGAGCTGCAGTGCTTTTTGACGAAGAAGAATGGTTGAGAGGGATAACCGTGGATGGGCCTTGTGATGTTACAAGTGCTTTTCTTTTGAGGCGACAAAGATGGTGGATCCAGACTAAAGACGGGATGGAGCTGCAAACAAAGCAAATTGTTTACACGGGACACACTCTAATTGATGTATTGTTGAAAGTGGCAGCTATTGTCTTAATGAGAATCGTGACACATGCGTGGCTGCGTGTGTGTGTGTGTGTGTGTGTGTTCCTGTCTAAACAGAAAAGGAGCGTTATCGCAGCTACGCATGTGTGTGTCTGGGACAACGCTGATGGACGAGAGGGAATGGATTCAGCCAGATCTGTTTATGCAGACGGATCACAGCCGAGAGAAGCCGCAAAGTATCGGTCGGAAAGCCACAGAAATGGGAAAACTGTGCAGAGGAGTCATTGACGGCACTTTACTTCACTGATCAAACCCTTAACTCCTCACTAAGACTAAGAAAGTAGAGCACATCACCCCAGTTCTAAAGTCCTTACACTGGCTCCCTGTATCTCAGAGAATAGACTTTAAAATACTTCTGTTAGTCTATAAATCACTGAATGGCTTAGCACCTAAATACATCACAGACTTGTTATCAGCGTATAAACCATCCAGACCACTAAGGTCTTCTGGCTCCAGCCTACTCTGCATACCTAGAACCAGAACTAAACAAGGAGAAGCATCATTTAGTTCCTATGCTCCGCTTATCTCGAACAAACTTCCAGAAAATTGTAAAGGTGCGGATAGCCTGAGTTCCTTTAAATCAAGATTAATTTGTTTGTTTAGGATTGCCTTCAACTGTTCTAGTTAACTGAATCACCACTTCTTTGTTCTAATTTCTATCTACATTTTATTCCTACTTGCTTTTATTCTGTTTTAATTTGCTATATTTTAATCATGTAAGGCACTTTGCATTGTCCCTGTACTGAATTGTGCTATATAAATAAATTTGCCTTGCCTTGCCTTGCCTTGCCTTAAAGAGGTATGACTCACTAAGGTGCGATAAGTCAAAATACCCAGAATTGGACGACTAAGAAAAATAACACGAAGTCCTGAAAAAAGTAAACCACAGAACAAAAGCAGAATGGTTCATTTTAACCGATTGGTTAAGATACAAAAAAAAAGAGAGTTTCAGTCCAACGTCGCAACGCCGATGCAAAGTTTTGAGGCGAGTCGCAGAGATTTAGTGACCCAAACAGTAATCAGCGGGCCCTCATCTCTCCCCGTGACGTCGTTCCTCTGCACACAATCAGCAGTTTATTTACCTGCATGGCTGCCCACGGGAGACGGCCGCTTGCGTCAGCGCACAAATCCCACGTCCCCGGTGAGCCACAACAGCCGGCGCCGGGAGGCCTAATGCACCTGCATGCGGACTAACATCATGGCAACGCCGCTAATGGTTGTCAGGATGAGTCACGGCTGCAAACTCTGAATTTGATCAGCGTGTAAAAGCAGTGAATCATCCGGCTGAAAAGAAACGCGACTCTTCATCCATCTCTGCTGCCGCTGAGGAGAGGAACAGCGCCGACATCTCCCCACAAATGGAAACCTTTCAACAGAATCCACTGAGAACCTTGATCCTCTTTAAGTGCGGAGCCCAGACTGTCGCCCTAAGTGTGGAATCAATCAGCATCTTTTGACGACAAATGCATCCAAAGCAGACATCTGCTAACGGGAGCCGGATGCAGCGCGCTTGTTTAACAGTTTGATTTGAAAAAGAGATGACTATTTCGCAACACTGATTTTATCTGTGGGTTAAAACACAAGGGGAATTAGTTCTCATATGTCATTCCTTTGTTAAAAGTATTCACAAAATAATTGTTCCACGTTTTGTCACGCTCTGTCCATAACGTTTATAACATCAAGAGATTTGCAAGAGTGAGACCCCCAATCTTTCATGCACAAACGTTCAAGCTCAATCAGACTTAACGGAGAACACGTGTGCTCTGTATTCTCCGTTGATCGATTCTCGGTTGTAGTTAGGGCTGGACTTGGACCGGACCAATCAAACGACCTTTGATCTGTAACAGTGCATGCTAACCCTGGTCCTCAGAACCCACTGTCCTGGATGCTTCGGCCGTTTCCCCTGCTGTCACACACCTGATTTACATGAATGGGCTGAAATGGCTATTGCAGCACTTGATAGCCTGCTGGGGAGGTGATGCAATCATTCGACTCAAGTGTGCTTCAGACACATCTAACGCATAAAGGACCACTGATCTAAATCATTGTAGCCCTGGTTTGTCCTGCCTGAGGGTGAACCTGCACCCAGGTTTCAGTAACAACTTGGGTTTTCTTCATTCCTGCTGATAAAAGCATCCCTGCAGCACGATGCCAGCACCACCTGGTTCTACCGTGCATGGGTGTGCTCAGAGGGGTGTGCATAGAGTTAAAGAAGTTCAGTTTTGGCTTCATCTGACAAAGCACCTTCATTCATATGATTGCACTTTGCTTGCGGCAAACAAACCTCTTTTTCTAAAATCGCCTTCTTCTTCCCACTCTTCTGTAAAAGTCAGTAAAGGTCACTAGTTACACTAGTTATTTTCTCCCCTCAGGGTTGTCTATGCATTTATCTCCGTCCAACTTCTCATTAACTTTAACCAGCTTCTGTTTACCTGCTGAAGATCAAAAATCCCCACAGCATGATGCTGCCACCACTGTGTTTACCGGTTTCAAGCCTGCACAGTACAGCTATGTTAATAATTAGAATAAATTGCACACCTATTTACTGTAAAGCACTTTTTTTTTACATTTCTGTGTCAACATATGAACATGGTCCACCTTATGGTCCACCACATTTTCATTTTCTTTGTTGTTATTGAAAGGTTACATTGGACTCATTTTATTTTTTTTGTTTTAAGTGTAATTATCTTTACTCCTCTGTTTCCTTGTTTTCCTGTTGAGCGACTGGAATTACCTTGTGTGTGAATCATGCTAAATAAACTTACTTACCTGTTACCTCCACTAATTAAGTGACTTCCAAACACAGTTGTTGGCACTGAATGTTATTTATCACAGTAAATTTGACTGGAAACAAGCGTACATCACAATTTTGCCATTTTGTTTTAATAATAATAAAAAAAAGTGTCCTTTTTCCTTCCGCTTTACCACCAGATGCTACTTTGTGTTGGTCTATTACCAGAGGTAGGTAGTCAAAATTTGTATTCAAGTAAGAGTAGCACTACTTCAACGTGTTCATACTCAGGTAAAAGTAAAAAGCAGCCAATCAAGAAATGACTTAAATAAGAATAAAATAGTATTTGGTAAGAAGGCTGCTCAACTGCTGAGTAACTAATCATAACAACTGATTAAATGTTTAAAAATTATGTAATCGGTCAGGCAAAAGTATAAAATTATGTACAAATTTTGATATTTTAACCATTAACATAAGAAATATACAAAGAAATACCAATTACAAAGTAACAACTTCAACCAGAAGAAATACTTTTCTAAATATTGTTTTTCAATTAAAAAAAACATATGAAACCAAGCAGTTAATGTATATACAGTAAGTTAGAACAATGCAAAGTACTTGTGACAATATAGACTGCTTACCGTATGTTCCCTTGACCTCCACATGGCTTAATGATCGCAGCAAAAAGAAAACAACATTAAAACAACAAAGCTTGCATCCAAACAAGAAGTCTCACCTTAACATAAACTGTGGGTGTGTTTTTCTGTGTGTATTTTTGGTTAAAACATGTCTGTTTTTTATTTAATGATGTTAGTCACAGTCAGTAGAGTACCTAGAAATTACAGTCAAGAGTAGTAATACTCCTTAATATTATATTTCTTTCACATAAAAGTAAACTGCAAAAAGTACAGTGCAGTAAAACCACTTCTAAAGTTACATTTTGTTGAAAAAGCTACTCAAGTAAATGTAACTAGTTACTACCCACCTCTATTATATAAATGTATAAGTCTAATCTCCACTTTTTTTTTTACATAGATAGCCTTCACAGCAGTTCAGGTTTGACTCCCTGGAATTTACATTTCAGGGGATCAAAAAGGAACCACAAAACAAATTTTCTTTAACGCTCCCATTATTTCCTGATCTGTTTTAAACAAGAAGATAAACGCAAAGCCCCATTTCAGTCATTCATTTCCTGTCTTGTTCTGCCCCCTATTAAAATATGCAAACACACTCACACACACACACGACTCATTGGACGAGGGAGTGGACAAGAGATAGGAACACAATAATATCAGCGTGCGCTCTCAGCCACACACACACACCCCTTCTCGTCGCTGTAAGTGTTGCTTTCACCGTGTGTAAAAGTCGTATCACACATCTTCACCCATCACCCTCAATCCTCCGACGACAACGGCGTCCCCCCCCCACCACCACCACCACCCTTCCTCATAGCTATTTTGAGAAATGCCTCATTTTCATTTCAATCTTCTGTATGATGTGCTGCACAGCTGCCACGAGCTGACTCCTTCACCTAAATGACAGTAACAGTTGAATAGAGCGCAGACAAGCGAGGCTCCAAAGACTGTCTATTGTGATCACGAGAGGCCAAGTCAATCTATTTGCATTCAACATGAGGTGAGGGGGGGGGGGAATCTATTTTTTGCGCATTCTCGTGCTGGAACAGAGGGAAGAGAATGGGGGATAACCGCGGCATTGATCAGTCCATGTCTTCTGTCACGCTTGATGAGTATTACTCCAGGAGAGAAATAAGGAGCTTTAAGCACATGACATGCTGCACGAGGAGCAGGATTTGTACGCGGAGAAGCTGCGACGCCAAAGCAGCAAGGCGTCTTTCACTGCTGCATTTCTATTGTGTGCTTTTCTGTTTAATTAGGCAGAATTGTGACAAAAGCATTGATGCAGCAAGACAGCATTTTTATCCTTTGTGCAAATGTTGGGCAATCTGTCTAAATTAAATACAGATAAGTTACAATGTCATGAATCTAGTCTAATTCAGTTCAAGATTATCCACCTACACAGGTGAAACCAACTGCTGTTTGTTTCAGTCGTGTGGCTGGAGTGTATTGTACCAGGTGTTGATTTTGACTGGATTCCTCGTCTTGAATGTGCCTTGGACAGGGTTTGAGGAACACCAAAAGTCCTGCAGCAGAACCCCAATCAAAACAGGTGCCAAGTCTTTGGGAACTTTTTCTTCCAGGATATCCCCGTATTTAGCTCCATCCATCTTCCCATCAACTCCAACCAGTTACTCTGTCCCCACCGACGACAAGCATCCCCTCAGCGGGATGTTCCTACCACCCGGTGTCGCGGTGGGGAAGGCTGGAGGACCTCATGGAATAGGTGGCTGTATCGGACAATCCTGTAACATCTGAAAGCAGCTGGCGGCACCAAATCTTATTTTCAAAAACAGGTCTTATTTTCACAAATGCCAGTGAATGAATGCCTTTGGCATGGTAAGTTAAGTGAGGCACAAAAAACTCAACACCTATTAGCAGCAACACATTTTTTTGTGATGCATGCAACCTGAGTTTGATCAATGTCAAATTAGGAGATACATTAGCATAAACCAAGACACTAGAAAACCCATTTTGATTTAATCCATCTAATTTTTTTTACATACAATTACAAATAAAGGCTCACTCATATTGTTAATTTATTGAACAGAAAGGATTCACATCAATCCTTCAGCCAACAAGGACAGCCAACACTAGATTAATATTTGCTTTTAGTTTACATTTTCATGTTTTATTTTTTTGTTTACATTTTCCTACAGTTTATTCCAACTGTTTTTTTTTTTGTATTGCTTTTATTCTGTTTTTATTTTCCAATGTTTAATCACGTAACATACTATGCACATTGTCCTTGTACTGAAATGTTCTGTATAAATAAATTTGCCTTGCCCAGATGGGCACACACTATCCGGCAGAACTTAAACGTAAGGTGTGCAATTCCAGTATTTCGATTGGACGATCCAAGCCTTGTGGCCGTAGGATTTGTGCCCCACGGCTTTCTACTGAGAGCATGTTGGTTATGCTCACAGCGATTCAAGATGTCCATTATTTAAATAAACGTTAGTGGGCTGGCCCCAAATATAGGCACCTCAAGAGGATTTAGCCTACTGAGACTTACATATATAGACACGCATGTTTATAACAGAATTTTATTGGTAAGAGAATCAGTCTTTTTTTTTACAATATTGCTCAATAAAAAAACGATCAAGTCCCACTGATTATTGTGAACATAGAGCTTCAAAGTGACATCTGGTGGGACCAGGCCCCACTGGCCCCAAATGCAGAGACACCACAGCTGAACACGAATGCATGCCGCACTTTTCAGAGCTCATATTTGTACAACGTTTTGAAAACCATGGCAATTTTTTCTCCCTCCCAACTCACAATCATGCAGTATGTTGTGCTAGCAGTCTATCACATGATATTCCAAAAAAAAGTACATCAAGGTCTGTGGTTTTAAACAGACAAGCGTTAGCTGGTCTTGTACATGTATCTGGATGATTCTGCTTCTGTATAAACAGCAGCGGTTTTTACATTATCAGCATTCAAATCAATGCAAGTCACACAGTCTGACTCATTTGTGTGTTCCACGCCATCCGCCTGCCTGTAAATGGTAAGAAACGATCAATTCAGGTTCCCAGCAACCAGAGCAGCAAAAACACATAATCATGACAGTAAGGCCCAAGTGAAGTATTGCACAGTATGGCAGAGGTGAAAGATACAGTAAGTCCCATATAACTAGTTTTAATTAACATGTACCAGTCAATTGCCATCAAGAGTGACTTTAAGACTTCATTTTTAAAGCAGCATTTCCATTTCTTATGTGGGCATTCAGTTAAGATGTTATGAGCAGTTATTATTCAAACCTTGAGCCTATAACTCAATCAGTTTATTGTGATTCTTACTTAGTAGGCGTCCATTGAACAGCCGGGGCTTCATCTAGGAAAGATATTGCTGCAAACCAACTCACTGTTTTGTTTAATTAACTGAAAACTTCCACATCATTAACCGTCCAATATAAATGTTGAGATGCTTCAAAGATTCATGCAACAGATGCCATGAACTGCTTTGACATTTATTAAACAGGAGTTCTTGTAACATGGCTGTTGTCCTGTTTGCTCTGAGCCCAGCTCCGAACGTCTGTGAGCTGGAAAACTGGCCTCGGTTTTAGCTCGGTGAAGGTCAGGGACGGTCACTAGGATCGGAAGACAGCTCGGCTTTGGCCCGCGTGTCTGAGCAGGAAATTACAGTGTGCGGCAAAAACAGTTTCACCAAAACCAAAATAGGTTAAATTAACTACTTAATCATTAGTTGTAGAGCATTTATCAGGAGCTGTTCTTCAGCTAACTTTATATCTTCCCTGATTTTGAATGATCTACATGAACTTGTGAGTTGATGTTGCTCAAGTTTTTTTTTTTTTTCTGTTCAGGATGTGTTCATGACATTTTAAAACCCTTGCTTCACAATCCCGTTAAGGCTGTGGTTATCTCTGTTGGTCGTGCGTTTTTTTCTCGCACACTTTTTTCCTTCCATTAAACTATCTATTAATATGCTTGGATGAGCAGCCAGCAATGGTATCATTTTAGGGAGGGTTTAGCTTCTTAATGCGGACCCCATAATATGGGCGGTGAAGACGATAAAAGAGTAGTTATGACTCGTCATAAGGTCCAAACGGTGTCTTAATAACTATGTGCACTCCCCAAAAAAATGTTAGATACTTGCAAAATATGAAGCCCTAGTTTTTAAAGAAGGTGCAATTATATTTTACAATGACTGAATATGGCCATAAGCCCAAAGACAAATTTGGTTTTGATGCATAATCATAGCACGAAAAAATTATACCTGTTTAATTTCTCTTAATTGCACCCACCTGGTTTCTGTTTCATCTCAGTTGTCTCTAAGCCTGCATTTTCTGTTCCCTCAGTGCGTGGCCGTCTGTGTTCTTACTGGGATTCCTGCGCTGTCTACATTAAAATATATATCCATCCAACATGAGCGTGTTGATGTCCTGGGACCATTTTCAGCAACCGCAAACTGTGCCAGGAACAGGCTCCGGTCTCTGAACCCGAAGAAAACACCTAGACGAATAACGGAGGCAAAACTTAAAGAAAAACCTTGAAACCTTCCATCAAAGCACAACAGCTACACAACTTCCTGACTTCTTACATGATTCTCAGACATTGTGGATCCACATCAAAGTCCTTGAAATAGTGGGAAGTAATCGATTGCAAATGCAGCGCCGTCATTTAACAGAGATGGGGAGGATAGAACTGGGTCCTTTACCTCAGGTAAATTTTGTGAGAAATTTCATAACTAAGTTTTACTTGTGATTAGCTTTAAGAGCAGGCTGGAACTCTTTAAACTTACCTCTTCTGATATATGTATTTTGAATAAGTATTTACTCTTAATATATTGAAATATATATATATATTGAAATATATATATATATATACACACATATATATATATATATATATATATATATATATATATAAATAATTGACTAATATTCTAAGATTCAAGGTTTTCCTGAAACGCTTACTTTAGACTTGATATAGAGATGCGACAAGAGTTCATAGTTTAGATTAAGCTGGATTTGTTGAGCCTTGGAAACCTCAACAAAACAGATGTCTTCATGGTGGATTAGTGGAAATGGGTGAAGAATGCACAAATCCTATCTTGAATTTAAACTTTTTGTTTCAAGAAGGTGAATAAAGCAGAGCGTAGAAGGCCTCATTAATGCTGGAAGACATGAGCAGTGTGCCGACATTAGACACCGTCTTTGTCCTTGTTTTAAACAGCAAACCAGTGACAAACAGCATTCTGAACATATTACAGCTTCATGGCTTCAGGGTTAAAGAAGCCAGATAATAATCTATCAGACAGAGTGAACTTGATGTTCTGCTCAAGAATTTTGTGAGTCACAAAAGGAAGTCCTGATCTGCTGAGATCAATTCATTCCTGTTTATTGATGCAGCACGGCAGCAAATCACTGCACTTCATATCTCTTAGTTAAGAATCATGGAGAAGAATCGGCATAAAAATGCTAAAATTTCTTATGTTATTTTATTCAAGTGCATACTATTATTTTAGGATTAAATATCACACCCTCTCTCTCTAACGACTGTGGTTCTAAACCCCAGTCGGGCCGCTCCAGTAATATGAAATCTAACATGTTATGGAGCAGCCTCCTGATGGTGAACATTTTTTTACTGTGGTCACACAACCACATTTTGTTATAGCAGACCACAGGTAGAAAAGAGGAAATATCTTGAAATTGTTAAGGCAGGCACAAGTTGATGCATGTTTAGTGGGAAACTTCCCGTGGCGGACGGCTTCCTTTTAGATTTAAAGATATCAAGTAAGACTGGCCCAAAAAAAACCCACAAAAGTATGGCGGTGACCACCACTTTCCATAAAAACATTATCAGTACTACATGTTTGTTATTTCATTTAATGCAATACTTTTAAACCCAATTCGGTCCTTTTATTAAAAAAAAAAATCTGGCCATCATATCTAACATCCAGCGAAATGTTCTCTAAGGCTGCAGTGTCTGGTGTCCTGCATGTTTTACATGCGTCCCTGCTCCAACAAAGCTGATTTAAAATCCTGAAATTACCTCCTCAGCAAATCATCAAAGACCCAATCACCTAAAACAGATATATATTAAGCCGGGGACACAACTAAAACCTGCAGGAATGGAATTGGACATCCTCAGTCTAAGAAGACAAGCAGATTGAGTCAAATCTTGACATTGATGGAATTCTCTTGAGGAAGCATTTGGGCACAGTGGGGAGGAGCAACTTCCTTTTAACAGGAAGAAGCCTTCGGGAGACCCAAGCCCAAGATGGGCACCGATCTGATTTATTTGACAGCTCTGGGTTGTAGAGGTTCAGGAAGGAGACGGGGAAACACTGGCGCCATTCACTATGAATGCCGGTGGACAGAAATAGGTAAGGCAAAGCAACAATGACATTACATGCTAACATGAAGAAAAAGGACATGTGAAGAAAATGGTGTGATCTGCCTAAGATTCCGCAAGGATTAACAATTACTTTGATCAAAAGTGAAAATTTTAGTTCTAAACGTAGACAGAGTCTCTGCCTTAGTAGGTCAGACCAAGAGCTGATTCCAGAAGAGAATGCAATGGATTACGTTTTGGTGATATAATACTCTGATTTCTGTCTGCCTGTCCAGTCTAGTCTGGCAAAATCTCTTTGTAGATCTATATGTTGTGTGGCTCAAACCACAGACAAACGCAAACAGCCACATGTCACATCAGAAATACTGATTTTCAAAACATTAGTTGAAGTAAAGGCAAGAGCGTTTTCATACCTATCATACGCATATTTATCCGTTTTTTTTTCCAAATTCTTATTAGGAAAGCCAGAAATTCATGTCAGGACATTCAAGAAGGGACATGTTTAAAACTGTATGGATTTTCTGTAGTTGCATTTCACCCTCCATCTACTTCCTCCGCTGTTAGACACCCTGGTAGACCAGCCTGCTGACAGTACCCCTGAAAGGCCCATTAACACCTCTAGAGGGTTAGAGCCCAGCCCCCCCCCCCCCCCCCTCCATAAACAGCCCAGCCAGAGGTCCATCCTAATGGGGCTAAGCTCATTCCCAGCCCGGGCTGCTCCAGGTGTGGAAGCCGAGTGCAATAATTGATAATTAGGGGGTAATAACCCAACATTCAGTTCTAGCCTTGTGACAGGCGACCAGCCAGGCGCCCACACTCTCACCCAGTCAGCGGAGGGTCTGGAAATGGGGAAATGGGGAAATTGAGGAGGAGGGGGCAGTAAATCCGCAATGAGCGTATTTGACGGGTGAAAGAAATAAGCTGTTGCTTCAGAGCAGCACTCGTAGTGCAATGTGTATGCAAAAAAAAAAAGACGATAGAGCAGAGACTGAGTGTTTGAGCAGTCCGCCGATACAAAGAGCTTTGCCTAGCTTGCTGATAGTGCGTGAGTGTGATAGCGAAGGTAACAATGAACGGCTGTGTCACACGGAGTGCAGCAGGTCAGGCATGTCACTTGATACACACATAGTTTGCCGTTAAACCACAGATGCTATCAATCAAAAACGGTGCAGTGAAAATTCTCTAATCTAACTCGGCATGAAAATAACTTCGACAAGGCCAGTAGATAGGCTTTCCAACAAACTGATGCAACTTCTGATGTTAAGTGCGGTGCCGTGCAAAAGTATTTACATACCTAGAGCTTTATTGCGTTTCATTGGGATTTTTTTTTTAATGTAGACTGACAGAATTACAAAGAAATTTGTAGTTTTCAAAATCTTTTATATATAAAAGTCTGGTTCTGCACGAACATTCAGCACCTATTGATATTTGTTAGAAGTGAGAGAAGTCGCCCAGCTGGAAAACAGAGTGATCCTGTGCGTAAATTAATCTCAGGATGTTCTCTAAAGGCCTCAGGCCCTCCTGACTGAGAAACACGGTGGTGAAAGCATCATACTGTGGGCGCGTGCTTTGTCAGGAGGAATGGAGAATCTGGTCAGTTGTTTGGAAGATGGACGGGAACAAACGCTGGACCACACCGGCAGGAAGAACTTTTTGCAAAAGACTCGCGACTGGGGCGACGGCTCATCTTCCAGCGGAACAATGACCCTAAACATACAGCCTGACACAAACATACAACTTTTTTTTTTTTTTGCAACTAATTTCGAAAAGGTGCAAAACATGCAAAAAATACTCTGCATATCTTTGCTTCTTTAACAGAAATACATTAGCCCAGAGAGTGGCTATTACTCAGGTGCTAATGGGAGGTAATTGCAGGCAGGCTGGCCCACCAGCATCAAAGAGCAGCAGGGGTTTCTGGAAAGCAGAATAACCGTGCCCAGAGTACAACACAGGGGATCCCAGGTTATTGGTTGTGAAAAAAAAACGCCTCCAGCTGATTTCTCATTTGAAACTCATATTGTTTATGTCTCGCCTTACTCAGCAAAGGTGTAAACAAGGAAGACCGAGGGAGGGAATTCAAAGGGATTTAAAAACCACCTTACTGTCTAATCACAGAAAGCATTCATTAGTGTTTGAAGCTTCCAAAGGGGGGAAAAAGCAATGTTTTTTTTTTTCTGAAACGACAAGGTGACTAAACAAGATCACCAGCACCAGCAGAGTCACTCCCCACAGACACCTGCCAAGCCGAATACTTCCTTACATTATTGAGAAACCAGCCAGTTGATAATAAGGCCTGATAGCATCTCCACAGCTGTCTGTGACAGGCGGTTGGTTGCTGTCATGTGCGTGAGCCAACACACACTGTCGAAGAGCCACAACAAACAGCAGGGCTGATAAGACCGAGGGCTTAGGCTCTGAGAAATACACCGTCTCATTCCTGCTACTGTTTTTTTTTTTTTTTTTTTTTCTTCTCCCCGTGTGTCAGGCCTCACTGCTCTCTGCTCGTCATATAACTGGAATGCAAATCCCTTGTGAGGCAGAGTTCACGCCTCATCTTTTCCATCTTTCCAGAGATAAAGGACAGGAAGCTAGAAAACGTTTTGTGTCAGCGCGACCGCTTGCAGAGAGCGTTTTGGAAAGGTGCAGAAATAGTCAAGTTCTAAGATTAATTCAAACCAACATGTCTGCTATTTAATCAATCTAAATCTAAATAATGTAGCTGATGCGTATAGTCAGCAACCCTTTGACCAACTGCTTTAGCAAGTAAAAAAAAAATGTTTTCTTTGCACCAAGCCTGTCAAAGTAACATCTGGTTGTAAACCAATTTCAGGAAGTTGGTGGCTCTTTGTTTTTCAGTGAGATAAGACTGTTACATAGCCCACAAAAGTATGCAAAACAACAGCGTGGAGTTATCAAATTACAATTACAATGCTAATTCCTACAGGAAGAGTATTAATAAATTAAAACCAGGCAACTTTTTAAGAGAGAAAAAAAATCCCCTCCTCTTTGGAATGTTAAACCTAATGAGGGAAGAAAAAGTCATAATTTACGTTATTTTAGGTCGACTGAACATTTTCCACACAAAAATAGGTTAAAGCAGATCTTGTGGTCCACTTTGAAAATCTAAATAAATAAATAAACATTGGAAAGATGTATTTTTAAAAACTTACAATTTTTTTTTTTAAAGAACAATACTTGCATATAGAAAACATTATGTGTTTGTTGCTGATGCTGCATTCGAGGAGAAGAAGGCATTTTATCAGAGTGCACTAAATAATGAATAGTTCCAAATAGATTCAAAATCCTCAACTGTAGTCTAGAAAGCTAAACATGAAAAGGGATTTTATTTCTCCGCATCAGCGTGAGTCTTCGATGTGAACATGAGATGTCTTCACAATCTGACTGGTTTGGAGAACCTTTCCAAGGCAAGACGAGCAAATATTAGAAGATGTGTAGATGTGACTTGCTAAGGTCCTACCAAAGAAGACTGAGTTCTAAAACTGAATAAAGTGTTAGTTAATGTGTGTGCCCAACTTTGCAACCAGCTGGCTGCTTTTTTATATAATTTTTTTTCCTCGTAATATTTTTTTTTTAGTAAAACTATACTGGTCAAATTATGAGGAAAAAGTATTGAAATTATATATCATGGTCAAACTTTTTATTTTACATCATAAAAACTTGCCATTTTATCAAAGGTGTGTACACTTTTAAGAACCACTGTAGGATACATCTGCTTAATTGACCTACAAGAATAGCCCAACAGTTTAATAATGTCACAAGGACGTTCTAATAACATAGAACCATGGATGTCTTTAAATTTTCTGAAGTTTAATGAAAAAAAGGCCGACGTCATGGTCTTTGGTGGTACTTCGGGTGGATTATTGTAATGCACTTTATGTGGGGGTCACTGGGTCCTTCACTGCTTGTCTGCAACTTGTACAAAATGCTTCTGCACATCTTTTAACTGGAACAAGGAAATATGAACATATTTCACCTCTTTTAGCTGCACTCCACTGGACATTGGTCATACTGTACTGTCCATTTTAGGATTTATTTTTAAATGATCTTATTAGCTTTTAAAGCCTTGAATGGCCTCGCCCCACCCTACCTTTCTGAGCTGCTGCACCTCCACACTCCTTGTTGATCTCTCAGGTCAGCTGACCAGCTGCTCCTGACAGTGACTAAAACTAAGCTTAAGCTCAGCGGGGATCGAGCATTTGCCATTGCAGCTCCAAATTTTGGAACAATTTGCCGCTGCAACATTACACTTGCTCGTGAAATAATTCTGCAAACTGTGATTATTCTGGAAATGTTCCCCCTTAATTATCATAATATGATGTTTTTATCATCACATTATCACTTTTGTGTTTGTTTGTTTGTTTGTTAATTTTTACTTTATTGACCTAGGACTTTTTTTTCTCATATTATTAATTTTACCTCTTTATTACTCCCCCAAAAAGTCTGTTCCTAAAGGTTCACATGTGACACGGTTTTATGAAATAACGGTTTTATGAAATAACGAAGACCACAATGTTAAGATCAATTAACAAATTGATCCGTATATTGATAACACATACAAAAAATTATATATATATATATGCGTGTGTGTGTGTGTGTGTGTGTGTGTGTATTTATTGCAGCACAGGAATGAGGCATCTTCTCTGATCCACGTTCACAATAACAGAACTCAACTTCTTTCTGCCACATACAATATGGCGGTGACATTGACGTGCGAACCTGCGCCCTATGACGCGTCTACGTATATATGTCTGTGGCGGCACCCCTACACTCCTTGTTGATCTCTCAGGTCAGCTGACCAGCTGCTCCTGACAGTGACTAAAACTAAGCTTAAGCTCAGCGGGGATCGAGCATTTGCCATTGCAGCTCCAAATTTTGGAACAATTTGCCGCTGCACATTACACTTGCTCTTCTCTGTCTCATTTTAAATATCTACTTATTCTCCTAGGCTTTTAATACCATGTAGAGTGTTGATTTTTATGTGTATGCAGGCATATTTTTATCAAGTGCAGACAGTACCTTTTACTTTATTTTACCTCCTTGTCTACTTCATCTTTTATTGTATTATATATTTAGCATGTTTTATTTTGTTGTACAGCACTTTGGAAAACCTTGTGTTTGTTAAAAGTGTGCTATATAAATAAAGGGAATTGGATTGGATGATAATATTAAGAAAAAAAGTAATTATTCCTAAAAAAAAAAAAAAGTATCAGATCAAATAAACAAACATCCTCATAACTGTCTGATTGGAGTTTCAACAACAAACAATGGAATTTGGTTAGCTATATGCTTAGTATGACAGTTCATCGTTGCTGGTTTCAATTCCAAAAGTGAAATTAGATACTAAATTAAAAAGGATAAGAAAAAAATATGTTACAATCACAAGAAAAATTGGCAAAAGTAAATAAAGCTTCTTAGCCTGTTTTTATTGAGTATAATGAATTATTTTAGACAAAGAGTGAATGTCTAACTTAGCTAGAACTAGCTTGTGCTAACTACTTACGTAGCACGTAAAAGGCAAATGTTATCTGAAGTGAACAGACAGTTCATTTTGAAATAAAGTAATTAAAATGACCCTCTGATATTAACATTATTGTACAGCAACATGTATCTGTCTTATAATTTCTTTTTCATCTGTGGGAGAGTTACAGTGAGGTTTGGTTTAGTTACAGGCTGCAGTTCAAAATGGCCGCCTTGAAGAATGACGAGGCTCCCTCTGGTCTCTTCTCTCACTGAAGAAATGAATTCTAACATTTGACCCAGCAGTTTTTTTTTTCTTCCTCTTTTCTGTTTGATTCTCATTACAGTAGCTGTACTGCTGTAAGGGTTTTTGTTGTTGTAGTACAGCAGGTTTGGGAGTAGCTAGCTAAATGTTTATTTAGATTCTTTTGTGAATACTCAATTTCTCTGAATAAAGTCAAATTCAATAAATTAGGATATGCATTCCAACGAGGTTTGTTTTGTCAGGTTAAAAGTGCCTTTTGAAAATAAACTTTAATCAGTTATTAAACATACATTTCATTAAGCCCTCATTACTATATTAAAATGTTTTTATTGCGCTGATGTAATATTATAATCCTAAATGTGAGGTTTTCAGTAGCTGAACGCAGATAATCATCATAATTAACAAACATAAAAGCTTGAAAACATCATGCTGTATAATTAATCTATATAGTGTTTCAGCTAATTAATTAAGTTACTGAAACAAACAAACCTGTCAATAATCAAATTTATAGGATATGACTATATGGCCATGCTAATAATCTGACTGATATGCAACATACTAAACTAAGAGTTACAACCTGAAAAGGTTTAGGAAACATAATATTTAAATGAAAAAATAAACATATTTGGGGTCAACAAAATGCTTAAAAACGTGTTTTTTTCCAGAAATCAGAATATTATTTTGAAGTAATCAGGTTTATTAATAAGTTACAATAAAGAGGCTTGCGTGCCACAAAAACATGTCAAATCTGAACTGCGTGGTTAAAAATATGCAAGATATGGCTGAGGAATCTTTGGCATCACGAATGGGACTCTAAACCTTTTCTCTCTAATCAGGAAGCTTTTTGCTGCCACAAGTAGCTGCTACTCGGCTTCATTTGTCGCCAAGGCAAAACTAAAAAGCCCTCTTAATGTGGACGATCCCCCCCCCCCCCTCACTTAAAAAGCTTTCATTGCAGTCTGAATTCCTGCCTAGTCAGTCCACAAGAATCCATCTTTTAATTCTCCCGTGCACTTTTGTATTGATAAGGTCTTTTAAGTTATGCCGGTGAGTTGCTTAACAACATACTGCATTTCTGATTAACCCAGACAGCCCTTGTCACCCAAATATGCATTTGCTTTTTTTCATTTAATGTTTGGACTTGTCTTATAAATACCTGTATAGTTATAATTATTTGTAAAATCATATTTCTGTAGAGAAACTTCATTCTTACAATCTTCTCATTGATATTTCAATTTTAAACAAATTATTAACTAGGTTAATAAAGCATGGTATTCCTTTTTTGGTGCCCACTGTAATGATGGGTAAAAACATTAAAATAAATTAATCTTGTATTGCAGCAGCATCACCTCACACTATCAAAGAAACATTTTAACTCTAAATGATCAGATGTGTGAAATGAAGCAAATACCTAATGGTTTTAAACAAAATAATTAAAACAGCGGTGCAATTATTAATACTCTTGTAGTTAATACTTTATAGAACAACTCCTTTTTAACTATTGCGCTGACCTTGAATATATGCAAAAATAGGCTGCTATAGACAAGTAGCCAATTTTGCGAAGCCAGCTGATGACTTGATATGTCAAGATAAATGCACGTCTATGTTATTTGAAAAGTATGTTGCATGATCTCTTCCAATTTTTGAAGAGTTGCTAATAGAAATGGGCCTTTGTGGCATGCAAATCTCATACCCTAAGGAAACCTAATTCATGAATTACTACAGAAAAAATCCTTTAACACCCTGTAAAAACAAATTCAAATCAAATATAAATATAAATTGTAAAAAAAAAAAAAAAAAAAAAAAAAGGTTTAAGTACATCGAGTACAAGGACTGCTAGTGGAGCCGGTACTTGTAGCACAAATATTCTACTTAATACATTTTTTCTTTGCTGATGGGATTTTCAATCAATAAATGAATAAAACATTTTTAATATGTCAAAAGAATAGAAGATGAAAAATGAGTGGAGGAAATATTACATTACAGCCCCCCACCCCCAAAAAAAAAATTATCCCATGGTGAGTGAGAAAAAGCACAACCATGGTTTATTGATGCTCTTTTTATTAACACCAGTAATAAAGAATAGTTTTTTTACTCTCCTGTGAAGTGTGCAGTTATACATCAACATATAGAAAACAACGGCAACATTTTACATTCATGACCACAACTCAATACAGCCCCTTCCCAAAGGGGCAAATCAGCAATGACGACTGTGATTGGTGGCTTTTGTGTAAACAATGCGATTCAAATGTTAATAAATCCATGAGATCACACACTCTTAACGTTTCCCATCACGGTATTCCTGGCCTTCGCCTCCATGCCTTTAAAAGCACTCCATGATAACCAACAGGAAGAAGCAGGCATTAAGTCATCTGCAAGGCTACTGGAAGGCTGATCAGAGGGATCTGCGGTACATTATAGCAGCGTTTTGCAGATGTTACTACCCTGCCGGTGTCACTCAAAAGCTCCTCGAGGGGAAATCTTCTTCACACCTGAGGCAACATTAGTATAAAGTTTCCCCCTGCATGAAGCTTAAACGACAGGCTCGCCGCTCCACTTTCCTTGACGTTTTTTTTTAGGAAATGGTAACAACGGAGAGCAGCCTGTAAGGGTTCCAATCGCACACGTATGAAAGATTTTCATTGTGTTGATGATGTGAAAAGCTACATTCATGTGGACTCATTGTTTGATTTGAGTGCATTTTCATTCGCCTTGCCTGGAAGTGTAAAAGACGGGAAAAAGCTACAGAAAAAAAAAAAAAATTGCTCCAAAATTGGTTTAATGCTGAGGATGAAATCGCAAGCTGGATAGAAAACGTGATCCGAAAGTAATCCGATCTACAGCGCTTTGCAAAAATATTCATACCTCCTTCAACTTCTGGACATTTAGTCACACTCCATCCACAAACTAGAATGTATTTCTTCTGGATTTTATAGGATAGACCAACATCGCGTAGTGCACAATTGCTTTTTTGTGCAAGGAAGATAATACATGGTTTTCAAAATGTTTTACTAATAAAACTAATAAAAAACCTGACAAGTGTGGCGTGGATATGCATTGTTTCCATTTACTCTGATACCCCTAAATAAAGTCCAGTGCAACCAGTTGCCATCAGACTCCACCAGTGAGTAATTTAGCCTCACAGGTTTCTTAGAGAAGAAGAAAGAGCTGCATCATGAAGATCAAGGAACTCAACAGAGCGGTTCAGGGATAAAGCTGTGGAGACATTTAAAGCAGATTTAAGTTAGAAAACATTAAGCTTCGTCCAATCCATCGTCTGAAAAAAGGGAACCCACGGAAACTCGGTCCTTATTTTAAATTGACAGACCAGGCAAAGAGAGAATTAGTCATAGAAACAGCAGAGCGGACCATGGCAACTCTGGAGGAGCTGCAGTGATCCACAGCTCCTGAGGTAGAATCAGTAGACAGGGCAATTATTCGTCCTGCACTCAACAAATCTGGCCTCTAGGGAAGAGCGGGAAGAAGAAAGCCATGTTGAACGAAAAGCCATGAAAAGCTCTGTTCGCGGTTTAGTTTGTAGTATGCTGGTAGAGTATGTAGAGGGCCACAGCATAACATGTAGAAAAAGGTGCAGTGGTCCAATGAGCTCATCTTTATTAGGGACAGGGAGGCTAGTCAGAGCAGGGAGCTAAATACAGGGCCGTCCTGGAAGGAAACCTGTAAAAGAGTAGAGACTGCAGTGGAGGTTCACCTTCCAGCAAGACGGCAACTGAACATACAGCCAGAGCAACAATGAAACGCTTTAAGGATTATGCACGTTAGAAAGCCTTCAGACCTAAATTCAATGGAGAATATGGGCCGAGATTTCAAAACTGACGTTCACAATAATTTAAAATCCAATCTCACTGAGTTTGAGTTATTTTTGCAAAGACGAATGGGTTAAAAAAAAAAAAGAGACATACCTAAAAAAGACTAGCAGCTGTAAATGCAACCTGCTGGCTCTCCAAAACCAAAACCATGTATTATTTTTCCTTTCTCCTCTACACAATTATGCACCACTTTGATAACTCACATAATACAAAACCCTTAAGTTTGTTGTCGCAACCTGATAAAAAACAGAAAAAGTAGGAATTCTTCTGTAAAGCACTGTGTCTTTGGTGAAATTGCTACTAAATAAACGCAGAACATTACAATAAGGATGCTAATGTGCAAAATGTTAACGCTCTTTCGGCCCAAGAAAGAGAACTTACACGACAGTAAGAAGAGGAGCCCTGTCACGATGCTAGTGTTTGTCACATAAACACACTCACCTCTCTGTTTGGGATTTCTTTCCCCCACAACAAATATGTTGTGACCTCTATATGTAAAGAATTGCTCATGCAAAGATAATATTGCTAAATATTTATAACAAAAACATTAATTTTTTTGGGGGGGGGAAACCAAAAGAAAATGTTCTCCACACTACTTCTTTAACACAAAGGGTTTGGATTTTCATGTCGGAAAGACTCTCAGACTTTAAATATGCACATAATATTTGACATTCACACAATTACTCCATTGTGAGAACCCAAGAACATTTTCAAAAGTCCAAGTTCAAGTTCTGTGAATGACTCCCCAGTTTCGCTTTTTGACCCCTCGGAGTCTGAGGGCCCCGTTGCCTGCGACCCTGCGGTGACAAATCCGGTGGAAGAATGCCAAACCAGCAGCAGACTTAAACCTGAAGTAGCTCCAGACCAGCACGGCGCCTGGTGATTGTCTGTTCTGCTCCTGGGAGAAAGCGGCCTCCCGACCTCCGATCCGTCTGACTTTGAAGCCGCCCTCGCTGCACATTCATGCGACGCTGAACGTCAGCAGCGACACCCTGGTAAGGCAGTGTTCAACATTGCACCGATTGAAAGGTTCAAGTACAAAAAAAAAAAAAAAAAAAGAAGGAGAAAAAAAATCCTATATTAGATTGTGTAACTAATAATAAAGCAATCACAGAAGCTAACTCCCTCAGGACTGCTTCCGGAAGGTGAAAATGTCCCGTCTCTTGGCGCCTCTCTTGCCGTCCAGCGGGGGCGTGGGGGTGTGGTTCGGAGAGGACGACGGCGAGGGCGAGGAGGGCTGCGGGGTGGAGGTGCCTCCATAGGGGCAGCTCTGCGAATCTGGGTGCTCCCCCGAACACTCCACGGTGGGGATGTAGCGGCTGTCCCACATCCCCGGGCCGCACAGCTTGCAAAGGTCGTGCAGGCTGCAGGGGATCCTGGGAAGAAGGCGGAACTGGTAGAGGAGGCTGCGGGCCTGGAGAAAAAGAGGGGCGAGCGTGATAAGGTGAAGCAAAACCAGGGAGAGACATTCGTGTGGGGGGGGGGGGGGGGTTTGTCAGAGAAGGCAAACGTGGCAGATGCATGCATTGAAACCAATCAATGCTCGCGTTATCTCCCGGCTGCGAGATAGCACAAGAATGTCAAGGTCAGGCTCACGTGGAGGTCTTAGAAAAGGCGCGCATGCCTGCTGTTAGGTTATCACGTGCAAAACTCCCGGGCGTCAACAAAATGTGTTACGCCAGCTGCGTGCAAGCAAAAGTGTGCAGCGCCGACGGCATCCGTAAAGATGAAGCGCCAGGCACGGCTACCGCAGCGAGCGTACAGGTCATCACTCCTTAGCTCGGCTTGACAGAGTCCAAGTCTTACTCCGCAGCAGCGGACTCTTCAGTGCAGACGCAACGCAGTTTAAACTGCTGCACAATGTCCCCAGACTGCTGCAAGTATACAGAACTGTCTCAGAAAATTTGAATATTGTGATAAAGTTCTTTATTTTCTGTAATGCAATTAAAAAACATGAAATGTCATACATTCTGGATTCATTACAAATCAACTGAAATATCGCAAGCCTTTTATTGTTTTAATATCGCTGATTATGGCTTACAGCTTATGAAACCCAAATATCCTATCTCAAAATATTAGAATATCGTGAAAAAGTATACTAGTATGCTATTCAACTAATCACTTGAATCGTCTAATAAACTCGAAACACTGCAGGGTTTCCTGAGCCTTGAAAAACACTCAGCTTGGTTCAGTAAACTAAATCACAAGTATGGTAGTGGTTAAGAGACGACATAAGATTCTCACAGTAACTGGTGTACTGACCATGGCATTACTGTCCTTGATTGGCCTGTCAATTCCCCTGACCTGAACCCCATAGAGAATTTGTGGGGTATTGTGAAGAAGAAGCTGAAAGACACCAGACCCAACAATGCAAATGAGCTAAAGGCCGCTATTGAAGCATCCTGGGCATCCATAACACCTCAGCAATGCCACAGGCTGATTGCCTCCATGCCACGCCGCATTGATGCAGTAATCTGTGCAAAAGGATTCCCAACCAAGTACTGAGTGCATTAATGGACATTTTCAAATGTTTGATTTTGTTTTGCTGTTATAATTTTTTTTTTTTTACTTGGTCTGAGGAAATATTCTAATATTTTGAGATAGGATTTTTGAGTTTTCTTCAGCTGTAAGCCATAATCAGCGATATTAAAACAATAAAAGGCTTGCGATGTTTCAGTTGATTTGTAATGAATCCAGAATGTATGACATTTCATGTTTTTTAATTGCATTACAGAAAATAAAGAACTTCATCACAATATTCTAATTTTCTGAGACAGTCCTGTAAATACTCGTGTTGACAGTGCCTCTACGGCAGATATTTCTACAGTGGTCAGAGATTTAAATATGAAACCTGCAAAATCTGGATTCTTTCACCTTTCCTCTCCACGGCTGAACCGTCCCATGTTCAGATGAGGCAACTTTTATGAAGGGGACGTGAATCCAACCAACCCCAATTTTGCACTTGTTTTGAATTTTTTTTTATCAGGTTTTGCTAGCTGGTTAAACAAAAAAAGATAATTGAAACTTGACTTTATAAATTTGTCAAGACTATGAGGAGTGATCAGATTTATTCGGGTCCAAAAGCAGCGCAGCAGAAACATAAGTTTGCTTCTCCACTTTTAAAAAAAGACTTCAGACGTCTATAAACAGATGAACTGAAACACCACAAACGGAAAGATGGATCCTTTAAGAAACGGAACAGCGGATCAAGTCTTAGCTACTTATCTAGGTCTGGGAAGTAGCTAAGACCCCGTTCCCTACTTTCCCAGACGAGCACAGGGAGCCTGCAGCTTGCAGAGCGGCCGACGAAAAGAAACGACACTCTGGCACGTAAGCGGCAGCACTACCTTGCGTAGCACCAGCTCTCCGTTCATGTGCATGGAGAGATTGCTGAAGTGCAGCAGCATTTGGTCGGTGGCGAGCTGCTGCTCCGTCACGTCCTCACCGTACAGGACAATGATGGCCACGCACAGGAAAAGGTGGAAATAGTCCGTCTACAAAGAGAGAGAGTTGGTTCAAAGGCAGATGATGAATGCAGCAGGATGTGCACACTTAGTAACTATATGAACTGTGTCCAATCAGTGTGACGGGCCCCTGAAAGCAAAAGGTCCCATAAAAAAAAATTAAAAAAATAAGCTGAACTACAAAGCTTGGGTACTAACGCTACTAACGGGCTTTAATGGGGGGAAAAGAAATAAAGTGATGGAAAAAAGTTGATGATTAGAATTCAGAGATTTTTCCTTTCAGCTGGACTAGATGTACACTTAACTAGAATCATGTAACATATCTGAGAATGGGACATTTTCTGTCTCTCAAAGTCACTAATGCAACATAATTTTTATTCACATAAGGCTCTTTGGGTAAAAACATCAGCCCAGGACTTATTCCATATCAAAGCTTAACTTTTATATACCTGCATGTATTGTCCAGTTAGAAAATAGTAGTTGAAGTCCAAAAATGAAACTTCAAGGTCCTTAGTTAAACCTAGACCATATTTCTTTTTACATAAACCTTCATTTTTAACATTTAGAATAAATATCAGAGCCATTCTTTTTCAAGTTGTTTTGTTTTCTTAGATCAAGTACAGCGCTGGTCACATTTGTTTGCACCTGTGGTCTGGATGTGAAAACTAAAGTAACAAAGTCACGTTAGTGAAAAAAGGAAAAGGCAACCTTTGACTTTCATATGTTTAAACGTCCATCTCAAAAAACATTTAAAAAAAAAACATCTCAAAAACATAAAATATTGAGAGAAATCCACATTTCTTGTCGCTCATTTCAGAAAGTGAAACTCCCATATCATGTGGATTGAGTGAAATATTTCAAGCGTTTATTTCTTAATAGTTCTGCTGATTATAGCTGACAGTTAATGAAAACCCAAAAAGAGCAGCATTTCAGAAAATGGGAATATTTTTGAAAAAGTGAAATATTGGAAACTCCTGCCATCACACCCTAATCAGTCAATTAGCTCAAAACACCTGCAAAGGGTTGAAACTATTCCTCGGATGATTCGCGTACCTCGGTTATTAAACGTCCCAGAGGAAAATGATCCGCCTTAAGGGTTCGTTCAGTTCTGTTTAACCACTGTTGTGTGTGCAGAAATACTGAATTAGCGTTCAACAACGGGACGTCCTTGACGCTGCGACACTTGAGTGCACCTCCGACGCACGAGTCAATTTGTGAGAAAGTCGCACATTTATCGTCAACCGGCTCACACCAAGAAGATTTTTTTTTTTTTCTGACAGAGCACTTCCGTAAACAGCAGATGTGTGCAGAACGGGGCCGATCGCGTGCGCGAAACAGAAAGTGATATTGGATATATAAAAAGGCTGAGTTTCTCGTGCCTGAATCTAAATTTGCGGTTCCCCTTTTTGATAGGCAATGTGTAATTACTTTTTATTTCCTGTCTGTTTTTGCAGTAAAAAAAAAAAAAAAACCCAGAAGAGTGGAACTTGGCACTGAAGTACACGACAAGGGCTCTGTTTAAATAGAGCATTATGCATTTTGATGTAAAAACAACAAAATCTCCTGAAAAATTCAGGATGTAATACGCAAGTGACGCTTTGTGCTCTTTTTTTGTGCACATGAGTCGATCAGGAAGGACTGAGCTTCTGCTATGTTGACATTAGAGTTTTTTTTTTTTAAGCTGCAGATGTTTCCTTTGCTACAAATGTAATGTTCAAGTGCGTTCTAAAGAAATGCTATGTTATTGCATTTTAGGTATTAAAAATGTAGATTAAAAAAGCAATTGAATTATTTGTTTACTTGCATTTTCTCCATGTATTTATAATACTCCTAAAATAAGTAGTTAAATTTAAAAAAAAATCTGCAGAATGTGCTAATCTTTTTTTTATCCAATTACTAAAATAGTTGTTAGCTGCAGCCGTACACCTGCAGTGGTTTCCTGAGCATCTAAATAGTTTCTCAGTCTGGGTCAGCAGGCTGCACTCTCATGGGGAAGACTGCTGACTGGACAGAAGTCCAGAAGATGGTCGTCGATACCAAAAGCTGGATCAATCACCAGGGTGTTGGTGTTCCTCATTGGCCAGCAGGCTGATTGGACCTGAACCCCATACAGCACTACTGAAGTATCGTTAAGAGGAAGATGAGAGAAACCAGACCCAACGATGCAGATGACCTGCAGGCAGCTATCAAAGCAACCTGGGCATCCGTTACACCTCAGCAGAACCACAGGCGGATCGCCTCCATGCCTCATCGATGCAGAAATTCATGTTTTCTGAAAGACCCAAACAGGTATTAAGAATATAGAAATGAACATACTGTTCAGAAGCCTAACATTTTGGTTTAGAATATAATTTTTCTACTGATCTTGGGTTATATTCTAAATATATAGACACCAGTGTATGTTTTTGAGACACTGAAATTATGGGTTTCATCATCTGTAGGCCTCATTCATAATCATAAAAATGACTAGAAATATTTTACTGCATGTGTCATGGGTCTAGACACTGCAAAAACGGAATTTAAAATAAGTCAGATTTTCTTGAAATTAGTGTATTTGTCCTTGATTTGAACATGTAAATAAGATGATTTGCCAATGGAATGAGATTTTTGCACTTAAAATAAGAAAAACTCATCTCCATCATCCTATTTAGAGGGCATAATATCTAATTATCTTATTTTAGGGGTCAAAATACTCATTCCATTGGCAGATAATCTTATTTACAAGCTCAAATCAAGGACAAATACACTAATTTCAAGAAAATTTGACTTATTTTTAGTTCTGTTTTTGCAGTGAGTTTCACTTTCTGAAATGAGTTATAAAAGTATTTATTTCTTTCAGGATGTTCTAATTGTTTGAGATGTATCCGTGTTCAGTTTGGAAAAAAATATATATTAAGAAATAATCTGCACTCTTGTTGTCAACAGGACAGCTTTGAGGTTGAAGCACAGAGAGAGAAGGACCGCTGACCAATCTCTACATCCTCCAGCGCACCGCGCAGATTTTCAGTAGGATTCTGGTTTGGGGACTGAGGCGGATGTGGAGGAAGATTAATTTTGTACCTGGTGTACCAATTCTGTGATGAATTGGACAAATATTTAGGATCATAATCCTTTTGAAAGAAAAAAAACACACATTTTCGACCCATTTTACTGTTTTCTGTCAAAGGCCGAAAGGTTATTGGAAGATTTCTGGTGGTACCTGATGCCATCCTCTCCAACAGTATTCACAGGGAAGCCTTGGATAAGAAAAAGGCCCACAGCACCCAGCGTTTATAACTTTTATTGCCCATTTGTTTTAGGACTTTTTATGACAAAAGGTTGGATTTTCCCCAATTTATTTCATTTTGCAATTATGCCACTGCGCTAAAAGATTAACTTCTCTTTATACGTGTGGTTATCTGTGTGTGATTCATCAGGATTCCAGTTCACATGCTACACCTTTATAAAAAAAAAAACCCGACGACAGTTACTCTACAAACCGTAATTCACACGAGAACAGCCGAAAACAATCAGTTGCCGCCCGGCATGACAACAAAAGTCTTCACAGAAAAATCTGATATCAATCAGAAATTCTTGCTTAAAGCCTACCGGCTGCATGACTTTTAACTGTCTAACCCGAGGTTTCACACACACACACACACACACGCACGTTATCTCCTCCATCGCCACCTGTAGCTGTGTGAGCAGATGGCGTGGGGCAAAGACGTCGGCGTCTGGCTCGGCCTCGGCGAGAGCGAGCGCTGAACTCGGGGAGCACATCATGGCTACAGGTTTGCTGCCCTCCAAAAGAGGCAGAATCCACGGATAAAGTTGCACTTTGGAACATTCAAGTCTGCAAGCTTCTTGTTAAATCCACATTTATATTAATAATTTGATATTTTTTTGTCATATCAACATATGTTTCAGGGAAATTTGTCCTCTGCATTTAACCCGTCCATTAACCCGTCCAATGGGCTGCCTCTCACTCCACCCGGGAAGCATTCTGGGGCAAAGGGTCTTGCTCAGGGACCCAGAGTGGGAGTCTGTGGGATTAGAACCGGAGACCTTGCAGCCTTCCCTGGACGCAGGATCCCTGCTCTAACCACTAGGCCACCACATTCTAATAGTTTAAATTAAGAGAGATGGTTGCAGAGAAAGCTAGATGAATGTGAGTCACGCTAAAACTTTGAATCCAACCAGTTTTCAAGCAAGTGATTAAATTCCTTCAAGTCTTAAACATTTTACCTCCACATCTGAGAATGGGACATTTTCTGTCACATACGCAACGCAATTTTTATTCACATAAGGCTCTTTGGGTAAAAACATCAGCCAGGACTTATTCCATATCAAAACATAACTTTTATATACTCGCAAATATTGTCCAGTTAGAAAATAATAGTTGATTTGAAGTCCAAAAATGAAACTTCAAGGTCCTTAGTTAAACCTAGACCATATTTCTTTTTACATAAACTTTCATTTTAACATTTATAAAAAATATCAGAGCCATCCATTTTCAAGTTTTTTTGTTTTCTTAGGTCAAGTACAGCGCTGGTCACATTTGTTGGCACCTGTGGTCTGGATGCGAAAACTAAAAACTGAAACTAAAGTAACATACGTTTAAACGTCCATCCCCAGAATGCACCCAGGGAGCATTCTGGGGCGAAGGGTCTTGCTCAGGGACCCAGAGTGGGAGTCTGTGGGATTAGAACCGGAGACCTTGCAGCCTTCCCTGGACGCAGGATCCCTGCTCTAACCACTAGGCCACCGCATCCTAATAGTTTAAATTAAGAGAGATGGTTGTAGAGAAAGCTAGAGGAATGTGAGTCACGCTAAAACTTTGAATCCAACCAGTTTTCAAGCAAGTGATTAAATTCCTTCAAGTCTTAAACATTTTACCTCCACTCAGCTACAAGAGTCTGTGGGGACGGGCTCTAAAGGAACAATAATGGTGATATGTCGTAACCGCATGCTTCCTGGAAAATTAACATACTCTAAACTGTCTGAAAAAAAAAACAACTGAAGCCTGCATTCCTCTGTATCGCTTTCCGTCGTATGCAAACGGCCTCTTTCCATGCTGTGTATGCAAAGGAGCAGAGTTTTGGACTTCGTTCCTGACCTGGTAGTGCGCCCAGCAGGCCTCCCACATGCGCAGCGCGTCGGTGTCGGGGAACTCTCGCTTGAAGCAGAGCAGGATCCAGCGGTGGCAGAAGAGCAGCTGCAGGCCGTCCTCTCCCAGCCGGGTCAGGTGCTGGTGGAAGCGCGGCAGCATGAGGCGCAGCAGCTCCCGCAGGTACATCTGCGGGTCGACAAGTTACTTTTCCTGTGCTCTGCAGGGGAACCACTGGCTGCAGTTCTAGTCAGAAACATGAGCTCGTCGTGACCCTTGTGCCTGCAAAGACGCTGCTCCGAGCAGGATTAGGGGTGCCCCCCCACAACCCATCATTAATGCGCAGGTTATTATGGTCAGCTTTGTCTGAATGCGGCACACATCAGGTCGACTGTTTCTTGGCGGTTTAAAGATATAACCACTTCCTCACAACAACAAAAAAAAAAAAACAACAACCACAAGAATCTTTCTAAACTGCATTAATCGACTTTAACATTTATTTATCATCATGCATCATTCTTTAAAATACTGCTGACCCACAAATAATAATAATCATAATAATATTTCCCTTTGGGATCAATAAAGTTTATTTGAATTGAATCGAAAGTAAGAATGGCCCAGACTTGTGCCAAAAGAGCCACCTGTTTAAGTTTCTCATTCCAGTTTCATTAAAAACAATGGCCTGATTAGTTAATCACTGAAAGAAGTATTTATTTACAGAACTGCGGGACCTTTGGATTTCAGCGTTGCAGCTTTGACCATCATCAGCCGGGATCTGCAAACATTGCAAATTAAACATCCTCTCCAACCATTTTACTTCTTCTTTTTTTTATTCCACTTGTATCCCCGCTTACATTTTCTAAACTATAATCATATCTTTTCACTATTATTTAAATTTTTGACCTGATCTCGGTACCTCCTCCGGAGTGCTTCACAAACCCTAACGTTTCAATCAGGAGCACCAAAGAAAAACATCGAAGCACTTTGTGGACTTCAGATAAGGTTAAAGGGAAACTATAAACATGTGAATCATTTACTATTTACCATAATGAGGGGTCTTTAAAAAAACACACACCGAAAGGCTAAAGTGCAAAGTCCAATGATAAGTTAGATATGGCGAAAAGCGTTTTTTTAAGTGCTTAGATTCTCGTCTGTATAGAGCAGGATGTATTCATGCCCCTTTGGCTTTTACACATCTTGTCATGTCACATGTTCACACTTAAACACGTTTTTGTTGGGTTGTTACGTTGTAGACCAACACAAAATAAGAGCGAAATTGTGAAAGTGAAGGAAAACAATGCATGGATTTTCAAAGTTTTTTCATAAGCACAAAAACCTGAAATGTTTGTCATGCGCCTGAAGCCCGCAGCACCCTGATTTCCCAAGAATAAAACCTGAAGGATCTGTTGACAGGACTTAAACGAGACAATAATAATAATAATAATAATAATAATAATAATAATAATAATAATAATAATTAGGGCTGGGCGATATGGATTAAAAAACAAATCTCAGATTTTATCATACCAAATCCGATTAATCGATTTTTTCCTCCTTTTTGTTTCATAAAAAGAAATTAAAGAAATTATTTTAAAACCTTGCTTTTATGTCAAGCATTTTGTCAGGGAGTTGACCTGAATTCAAAGTGCAACTAAAAACAAGCTGTGAAACATGCTTGTAAAACAAGATGGCAGCCGTGCCATTATAAACAATGAAAATATAACAAAACATTTGCTGCTAGTGGTATTACACATTGAGCTAAGAACAGGCTTCACTGCACTTGTGAACTTCATACTAAGTTAAAAAAAAAAGTAAATAAGTAAATGAAGTACCTCGTATTATGGTAAAAAAAAGTTTCCACTTAACAATATTTTGACAATACATTTGCCTAAACATATATTCAGCATCACATGCTGTTCTCTTCATGGAAACCCAATGAGTGTATTGACAAAATAAAATCCAGATTTTCCAAAAATGAAATCTTAAAGAATTATAAATTCAAATTAATCGATTAAATCAATTTATCGCCCAACCCTGATAATAATAATGCAACATTTAATTTGTAATGCATCTTATATTCATGCAAATCCCAAAGTGCTACATGATAAAACAGGTAAGTGCTAACAATAAAAACACATTAAGAGCAAGAAAATAAAAAGATAAAATAAACTAAAATAAGGAAAAGGGGCAAGAGTTAAATCAAAAAGCTCTGCTAAAGAGGTGGGTTTTAAGGCCACGTTTGAGCGCATCCACTGTCTGTGGTGTCCTCAGGTTTTCGGGGAGAGACTGGGAGCAGCTGAGCAGAAAGCCCGATCTCTTATTCTACGGAGCTCTGTCCTGGAAGGTTTCAGGAGATAAGCTGAGGCCGATGGGAGGGTACGTGTTGGTGGAGGCATTCCCCAAAAGTTCCTGCAGCTGGAACTGCATATAGAAGGTGGCAAAAATGCCCAGCACGCTTTCCTTTTTTTTCTTATGTTAAAAATCTGAAAACCATGCATTCAACTTCCTTCACAATCCTGCACTACTTTGTGTTTGTTACATAACCCCCCCCCACCCCATTGACGTTCATAGATGCTACAATAAAAAACCCGGCAAGACACTGCAGGTACTGCGTCTGAGCGTCTTGACTGCACAACAAACAGCTGCTGGCGGGCGGGCCTTCCGCGGTAAGAAACGGAGGATCTTCCTACCAGCTGCCGCTCCATGTCTTCGTCTCGCGGGGAGCTGATGAAGATGGTGTTCTCCATGAGGCCCACGAAGCACCAGAACGTGTCGCTCTCGTCCTGGACCTCTGTGAGCAGGGGGGCCACCAGGTCGGACATGCCCTGGCAGTAGCCCATGTCGGGATTGAACACGGCGTAGTTGAGCAGGACCCGCCTGGGGCAGGAACACAAACACAGACATCTGAGCACTGACGTGAAAAATCTGCGTCTGAGAGACGGAAAAGGAAACCCCTGAAAAGCTTTCTTCCCACCCAAACACTCTGGTTGTCTTTCATATAAAAAAAAAAAAAAAAAAAGAAGAAACACAACCACCCCCCGACACACACTTCTTTTCCTTCTTCTGGCAACCAGGGAGCTAATTACTGACTTTTTTTTTTTTTAAGACCCGTTCCACTTTAAAGAAACTTCCCTTGTCGTCCTCATGCATTAGCAACGAAAGTACAAACAAAGCCCAAAACCCGGAGGACATCACATTGTTCCGGCGCAACATTATAGTAAAAATTTGATGAGGTTTTTCTTTTTTTTTAGCGAGACGTCTAAACGAAGACGCCAGGACCTTCCGAAGCAGACAAACATAAGCGGGACTTATCGGGGTTAGATAACCGCAGGCTGGCTTCGGATGGAGAACGACTCCCAGACAAACACCAGGACACTCCGGGAGAGTCACAAAATACCTAATATGCTATTAAAACCTCTTGCCTCTCGTTTAGAGAGCCATTAGCCCCCGAGTATGAATCGAAAGTGCTCAGACAGCTTAGTCGGAGTCAATAAAGCATGAAACTCATTTGCAGCCCCCAACCCCAGCCCACCCCACCCAAGGCTCGGAATATGAAATTAACAGCGTAGGTATGACTGGATGAGTGGGAATGATAAGCTTAGAGGAGAGGGTGTGCGGGGGGGGGGAAGAGCAATCAGTGATCCAAGACCTCATGATCTCCACGTTTGGGTTGTTTTCCCCTCTGAAGAAATGGTTGCTGCGGTCCGTTCTGACCACGTCCTTATCCACCGTGAACTGGACCTTCCTCCAGAACTCGCTGTGCTCCTCCGGGCTCATGGACAATCTGAGGAAGCAACCAAACGGGGCAGGAACAGATTCAGAACAATACGGGATGTTTAATGCTTTTTTTTTGTTTTTTTCCTGCTGTAATTATCCTAAACATATAGCAATTACGGAGCTGTTACTCTACTCCTAATAGCTGCTGTGAACCCCCCCCCCCCCTTCTCCAAAAAAATGTGAGCGGCGGACCCAGGGGTTCCTCTGAGGATACCGCCGCAGCCGTCCATCCCCTCCTGGATGTCAGGAAGCACGTTGGGTGTACTAATGTACTCAGGTCCTAACAAGCAGAGGGGATTTAATTAACGCTGTTTGTTTTCCATGCGGCCCCACCAGGAATAAAGCCCGAGCACCTGATGCAACGCCACGCAACTGTTTGGTTGGAGATCTGTGTGTTTGCGTCGCTGGACCCTCCCCAGCCGCCGCCGCCGTGCCGTTCGCTTTCTCGGGGAGGAAGCTGCGCAGGAGTTCGGAGCATGTTTGCATCACTTCGGTGGTTTTACGGCTTAGCTGTAAAACAAAATCCCTGCTCCTGAAGAGCGGGGATCAGTTAACCAAACGCGGCCTTAAAAGAAGGGTTCCTGCCCTTTAATCTTTAACACGTTTTCTCACATAAACAGACACAAACTTCTGTGTGTTTCAAAAGGACTTCATGAGGTAGACCAGCGTAGAGCACGACGAAACGAAATGCAATGAAAAGTCCTCCCTGTATGCGCAGTTTTTCTCTGAAATGAAAATCTGAAATGCGCAACGTTCGTACCAGCTTTTCTGCAGCCTCCGACAGGTTTTCTTCTCATATTTATTATTTAGCTCCACCGATTCTGGTCAGTTTCTTTCTTAATGCTGCTAACACCGCCATTTTTCACAGTGGGGGAAAAATGTGAAGTGTTTGTCTCCTCCAAACTCACCACTTTTCTTTTATGTTAAGTTTTGTCTGATCTGACCAGAGCACCTTCTTTTTTCACGTCTGCTGCCTTCCCAACATGGCCTTCTGCTTGCTGTAGCTGTCCTGCCAACGGATTGTCCTACCTGAGCTGCAAACCTGTGCAGCTCCTCCATAGTTACCACTGTGGCTGCTTCTCTGAATAAAAGTCTTTTTCACCTGCCTGTCAGTTAGTCCAGGTGTACAGCCCTGCATCCAGGGTGATATCGGCTATTATAGAATCGTTATCCTGTAAAAAAAAAAAAGACTTTGGTCCTGTCATGGTAACAGTAATCTATCAACGTTTGCAGCCCCCTATAACTGTATGATTGGTATGATGGTTACTCAACAATGTTTTTTTTTTTTTTTACTTTTTGATCAAATGAGAGCTGTTGCATTTCCCCAAAGTATAACTTGAATGGCAAAATTTTGCAATGTTTAGCCGCACAGTTGTAGCAACAACTTACTTTTACAGCTGCCTTTGTTTTTTCGTGTGACATTTTCACTGTTTTCAGTGACAGAAAAGACAATTTTCAAATGGTCTTTTACTGCCACTTATGGTCACTGCAACAAATAGCTTATAATGTTTTAAGTTTACGTCCCCATCTCTCATTGGCAGCTGTGCCGTACTCTGAGGTGCTCAAAGCTTGGGACGCTGTTTTCTAACCTAAACCTGCTTCAAACGTCTCCACAACTTCCTGCCTGGCCTTGTGTTCCTTGGTTCTCATACTATTTTTCCACTGATGTTCTCTAGCAAACCTCAGAGTCCTTCACAGAGCAGCTGGATTTACACCGAGAATAAATGACACTCACGTGGACTCTCTTTACTAATCGGGATACTTCAGAAGGTAATTTTTTTGTATAAAAATGACATTGAACCATAAATATATTTTTTCTTTCAATGCAAAAATGTGCACAACTTTATATTGGTGTATCCCATTAAACCCCAGCAATTGTATTGGAGTTTGGGATTTTAATGTGATAAAGTTTTAAAAATCCAAGGGTTATGAATTAGGAAGACATTGAAAAATATAGATTAAAAAAAAAACAACAACGCATAAAACGCCCTTCTCTTTATGTGCCCTTTAGCAATTTGCCATACAGGGAATGGAACAACACTCCCTGGCATTACCCAAATGTGCTCATATATTAAATGGATTACTTTTCATTTGTCTTTATCCTGTTTAAGAAGCTGATCTGAAATCAATGATGACAACTCTGGCCTCACTGACCCACCCAATAAGAAATGGTAGTTTGTCTAAAACAAATGGTTCTTAAGTCCCAAACATATTATCTTTAAAGAAGAATTCTGTGTGAGAAGGAAGCGATTGATCATTTTCTGGCAATATTGAGTTCAGGAGCGGCCTGTTCAAACTCGCATTGAAACAAAAGAATCATACGGCCTGTGAGTAAACAGGTGAATACAGTGGAAACAAGACAGGAAACATCTTTACCGTCTTAAAAAAAATACGTGGAATCTAAATTTCAACAAAAGACTAAAACCTTTTAGAATAATTTTCTTAAAAGTAAATGAATTTAGGTAGTGTTCAACATGGAAGAGGACCAGAAGAGTATCAAGGTTAGAAGCTTTTAGTGAATCACTTTTCATTCATTTCTTATGTTCTCCATTAGGGCTTCATTGCAAATTTCCACACTTTTCCTCCAGAAACCTCGGATTGGTATTCAGCTGAAAATGTTCCAGAAATAAAGAAATAGATAAAAGATTTTGTACTTCTAAAACCAACTAGACATCATCTAGAAAAGTTATTTATTGTATTTATATACACAAAATGTATACATACTCAAAGCAGGGTGAAGTTCTACTTATGATGTCCCACCCCTTTTACTAATCATACAATTACTTTGTTCTATTTGAAGATTTCTGATAAAATTCCCTTGCAATTATTAATTCTTACACGTCTATTGAATACTGTTCACATTTTAACAATTGATGTTTTGACATATAAGCAACTATACTGTTGAAGAAACAAAAACCAATAGTAGAAGTAGAAGAAACAAAACCAATAGTATCAATAATACTATGGAAGTAATAAGCGTAATAACAATGGTCACCCCAATAATAATAACATTGTTACTCCCAACAAACTTGATAAGTGTTTAAAAACATGCAAATGGTTGTACGAGTTCTTGATGTTCTTTTTTTTTTATTTGCATACGCTTTAGCCTCTCTAGGAGTGTTTCTTGATATAATAATGCATTCTGCACAGTTTTCTTACATGGTTCTGTAAATCAGCTGCTGTCTTTTCTATATGAACATTGGATTTTTACCTGAATACGCCATATTACGTATTAAAAATTGCACAGTATTTTGTTTTCTCTCTTTCTGATAAGTTCATTCTCTTCTGCTTTACAGTTTAACTTTAAATTTGCTTTTTTATTCATATTATTCAGACTAGTGTGTAAATCTGGTGTATCCCGCCTACGTGTTCTACGTATTTATATACTATTCTAATATTTTTTTTGTCTACCATCCATTTATAACCATCAGGATTTAAACCGTTTCATGTTTGGATGTTTCCTGAGGTCCACATTCCAAAGTTTCACCCCACAATCAAAAGCTGAATAAATCAGCCTTGGCAGGTTTATGACCAGATAATTAATTAGAAAGAAAGGGACGACACAAATCGTGTTGTGTATTTTATCAGGAAAAAAAATAAATAATAAAATTGTTTATAAAACACAAGAAGCCTAAAGACATTGGAACTGAGGCATTCAGCAAGGCGTATGTAAAGACTTTTTTTTAAAGAGGCACCATTACTGACAGGCGGAAGCCAACTTCCTCTTCTCTTAAACAAATTTGACTCAAAATAGAACTCTGTTGAACTCTCTTTAGTCACAAAGGGTGTAGATTTATTTACTTTACACTTTAGATTCTGTTTTACTTTAAGGACAAGAAAAAAAAAATACCTCAAAGCCCCTCATGCAGAATCTAATGCCTTTTAACATTTAGGTCACATCTAATGGAAGCTGTACTCGTATTTACGTTTACTTTGTTCTTATTGTTAGCAGAATGACACAAGGTTGGGGGGACAAGGCAGAAGCACACACTTGCATCCCTGCTCCTAATGATCAACCGGTGGCCCTGGAGGCCCGCTGGAGGCTCTTTAAAGGAATCAAGATCAGCGTCAGCATGACGAGCCTAATTAGCTGACTTCTGGTGCACTCCAGACGATAATAGCCCATACAAATGAAATACGTCCAATTATCGTCCTCGTAAGGAACGGAGCTGCAGAACGTGTGAAAAAGTCTGCACGCCTAACCTTGAGACGGAGTTGTGCAGATAAATAAAGACTGTGGGAGTCACTCATGTGTGTCTGGGTTGATCCGTACATACCAAAGCTGTATGCTCCCCCCACCATGTGAGCACGATCTGATCTGATAAGCGCTGACATGTTTTCTCTCCAGAGACCTTTTACATCACACCCGGCACCTCCCTTTAACACTTCTCCGCTTGTGCCTATTGATTGTTCAGCGGCTGCGATGGGAAGCCACAACAGATTCACATATGGTTTAATGTTTGACCGGCAGAGCATTTGGCAGACAACACTGCAGCCGTGTGTCTCAGACAGGATTTCAAAGGCTTTTTCCACGCCATTGAACTGAGGTGCAGGTGTTATCAGCAGCGCGTCTTCAACTGAATTAAAGATTTACAGGTGCATCTTAATAAATTAGACCATAAGGCACTCATTGCAGACACAGTGATATGTTTCAAGTGTTAATTTCTGTTCATTTTGATAAGTATGCATTACTGCTAATAAAAATTTAGTTTCCCAGGATATTAGAATATAAGATATGTTTTTTTTTAAAAAAAGGAATTTTGAAGCAGAAATATTATCTTATAACCTGCTCAATCATGGAGAAAACTACTGGCTCGTTACTTGTCCGACAGACAGGTATTGACAGCCTCCACAAGGAGAGCAATCAACAGAAGAAGCGGGATGTTCACCGAGTGCCACACATTTGAATTGAAAGTTAAGTGGAAGGAAAAGCTGTGGCGGAAAAGGATGTAAAAACAACTTAATTGAAAGCATCGTGAAGCAAATGGCATTCAAGAATTGAAGGTCCAGTAAGCGTTTTAAGACCCATGCAGGACTTGAGCTGCAACTCTTGTTATTTATTATGTTAAACCACTCCTGAACCAGAAAAATCCTAAGCCATGTCTTCATAATGAATGGCGCGTCTTGGATCATGGTTCGTTTTTGGGGGGGGCACTTGACAATGGACATTGGCACAAGCCCCCCCCCCAACCCTGCATGGATAATTGGGTAGAGAAAATGGAGGGATGGATTGAATACAAACACTTCTTACAATTATGCATATTATTTATAGTGATCTTGAAGTGTCTCAAACTGCCATAAAACAAAAGTAATACATTTAAAGAGATAAAAAACGAAAGTTAAATTTAAAAGATTACATGTCTCTGTCATGTCCAGGAAGGAGTCGTACGCTCATACTTACAGCGAGATTCATCCCTAAAGAGCTGGGTTTACCTCTAGCAACACTTCACAACACCCACCTGAGCCAAACTATTACAAACCCAGGAAGGCCAAAAATATTCTAATACAAAATAACTGTGCTTCGATCGCTGGAGATCCCTGCAAACCTGCACGGAGAGCCGGTATAGATAATGGATGGATGGAAGTTACAGAGCTCAAATTGGAACACTGAGGGAGGGAGTTATGAATTACTTGTGGACCCGCTTTTCTAGAATGACCACACGTCCCGATTAGCAGGGACAGTTGATCTGTTCCTGTTTAAAATGTACCCAGATATGTCAGCAATTTCACCGTTTTATAAATGAGAACTTGGCCTGAAGTTGACCGCTGTAATGGGAACTGCCATCAGACAGACAGAGACCGCAGTCAACACCTCTCACACACACACACACACACACACACACACACACACACACACACACAGTTAGACCTGCACAGCACTCCCCCCTCCTCCTCCCCCTTCTCTCCTCTCAGAGCGACTCGTCAGTACAGAAGGATAAAATAGTTTCGTCCAAGGGTTTAACGTCTTTACAGCCTAAAGGATGTTCTTAGGGGGCGGATAATATTCCGTTTTTGTTGTTTACAAGCATGCCAAAATGTTTAGGATGAGGTTTGGTATATTTTGCGCCTTGGTTTAAGTGCATAAAGATTACTGCCGCTGACCCGAGCCCTGCATCTCTCTCCGAAGTCCTTTTCCCTACTAATATTTTTCTAGTGTTATTCTGACAGTCCAAATACGTTCACATATAGACAGAATGTCTCTTCTTTGTCATTAGACCAGTGCTTCTGGCCACAAGGAACACAGTCATTTTCTGCTTGCGAGTTTGCACCTGACTTTTAAAAAGGTACTAAATATAGACTCAACAACAGTGCCCGCTATCAGTTTCAGCTTTAATAAATCTCTTTGCGGGAAGCAGTAGTGCGAAAATTGCTTTTCAGGCGGGCCTAATAAAAAATGAGTGGGCCAAATAATTATAGCTGAAAGTAAGTTTATTAGTAAGTTGCACGTTTGTAAGTTCACTTTGGAGCAATACAGGCAGAGTGGAAGGAGAAAAGACCTTCTCTGTTCCAGTGAACATCCTTAAATTGACAGCGGACACCTATAAGATGATTTAGAGCCACAAACACAGCGGAGTAACTTCGGGATCATTTCAACTATGGTTTCTTTTCTTTTATTAAACACAATACTATGGTTAACAGTTAAAAAACGGGGAAAATATGGTTGTTACATACGTCATTATGCATGATCCTGCTGCTAAGTTTTCCTCTGATCTGCTCCTGCCCTTGTAGATGGTTACATTTCACAACCTTTGTCGTCACCTTTCACAGCGACAGGTTTGCCATCTCAGCCTCCACCCTGACCAGACATTATCTCTGCTGTGTTTTACAGGTCACCTCAAAGTGCGTAATTACGCATGCCGCAGGCCGAGTTACAAGCTGTTCTCAGAGCAGATGTTTCATGTTTGTGCTCCAAGTGGACTTAGTGAGGCGTGGACTCCTGCTTCGCCTTTAACCCACAGTAATAGTCTTACGCCTACAGGAAATAACACTTTTATTTATGTATCCTAACCCCAAATTGTATATAGTGGCAGCCCTTTAGGCTCTGCCTTCACTGCACCTAACTTTTCTACACAGCAAAGGTGGCTGTAGAAAAACAATAGGCTATTTGGGAACTGATTGTATGGTCCCAGCATAATTATGTTCAATGATAAGCGGTTAAGGGCCGAGGGGGGCGGAAACAATTCTTTACAGTTCTGCGCTGTGCGCGAGGGATAAACATTGTGGGGAAAATGCAGGAATACAGACTATAAAGCCCTCTTTTTAAAGAGGAAGAGGAACAAGGGGTCTGGACTGAAGCTCCCAATGTTATAAGACCCTAAAAACCCTTTAAAGTACATACCGACATTACCGTATGACTAAATTGAGTACGTGCACCTGAATTCAAGCGCAAGGCGACGCAGTAGCCCCACAGCCCACCTACTCTAAAAAACAAGTTTCTCTGTAAATAACCTAAGAGGAATGTCCCGTTTGGCACACATCATGACAATATCCAACACCTCCTTCACAGGCTGATTCAATTCTATTCTGCCTCATTTTATTTTATGATGATTTTTATGATGACTTTAAGTGACAGCCCTAAAAAAAGGCCCACCCATGGCTACTTCCCTGGCCGGTAGTAAGTGTACGTTTGCATATCCCCCTCCCATAAGTTTGTGAAGTTTGGTCATTAGCAGGTGATCTGCATATTCATGAAGGCACATACACAAAAGAAAATGTGTACTCACCTTCTGCTCATTTTATACACCCAAGTTGCTTTGCTCCTGGTTTTTACACACCAGTTAATTTGAACTTGTTTTAATATGCACAAACCTTTAGACGACCAGGCCCTGAGCTGCAACTCAAAAGTAAAATCTCTACCTTTCAATCCGCTCTAGGCTTCTTCACGGCTCGCTTTCATGCATTTTTCATTGCTGACTTATCCAGAAACCTGCCAGTGCTCTCAGCACATGGTTCAGGGGATTTCTGCATGAATGCAGAATATAAGTAAAGCCACGAAAGAACAAAAGATACAGGAGAGAAACACCATTAGCCATACTTTGCAATACTCCAGTGTAGAGCACTTATGCAACCGAACCACCTGCATGGACACTGGAAGTTGGCTTGCTTTAACCATTTATCTATTAAATCAGGATTAACAAAGAAATAGTAAACAAACGGAAAGACTGACTAATATTTGGTTCTCCAGAGTGACCTACGTGTTACGTGAGCTTGATTTGTTCAGCTTGTTTAACGCGTCAGAGCCGCAAACTGCCTCAAATTGTTTCCATCCCAATGATGTTGTGTTTCATGCAAAGGGGCCAAGACCAAGTATTGAGTCAATAAGCTGTACAGTACATCATCATACTTTTCAGTTTTATCAATCTTTTAATATTCCAGTTTTCTGGAATACAGCATTCTGAGTTTCACTGGCTTCAAGCCGCAATCTTCAAATCTAACAGAAACAAATGCTTGAGACACACCACTCTTTGTTTAATTAGTCTACATAATGTATGTTCCACTTTAAGAAACTGAATCTGTGATATATTCAACTCTTCGATTATATACTCCACCAGGGTGTTTTTTTGTTTTTTTTACTCCCACCTTTTCTGCTGGATGTCATGATAGTGAGCCCGTTTCTGCAGCCTCCAGGCCTCCCTTTCCTGCGAGGTGGAGTCGTAGCTGTAGTAGTGCAGCAGGAAGGGCCACACCTCGCCTCGGATGGACGGGTCGATGCCGCCAAAGAAGATGGCCTGTCAAAGAAGGGGCAGGTGAGGGAACACGACAAACACTAAGGGAGGAACGTAGCGTGCCGTTTTTTGCAGACATGCCCCGTTTTTGCATGTTATTTTCTGCATAAAGCTGCAAAAAAACAACACCACACACACACAATACGTGTTTATTCAACACGTCCAGCGAAAACAGAGCCCTTCTGTTTCCTCATTTAAGTGTCTACTGAGAAAACATCTTGGTCACGGTCTAACTGCCACTGAGTCACTGCAGTAGACTGGTAAACCAAACACTGAGTCAATTCCAGAGAACCCAAATGACTCAGAAGGGGCACACTGTCCTGGACAAACCCTTGCATTATTTACAGAACCCAGATGCTGATTGAAACCGAAGCCCAGAAGCTTGAAGCTGACTTTCAATATGACTAGAGAGCAAAATATAAAAGAAAAAAGGTGTGAAGATTGACTTTTTAAATCAGCAGATGAAGGCGAGTGTGTGAAACGGGTTTCGATTTCTCAGGATGGTGAAAATCATCCACAGGCCTGTTAAAATGCATGTTAAAATTACAGACTTCTCAAGACTCGGTTTTTCCAGAGTTCCCATTCCTTTAACTCCAGTCTGAAAATGTAAAACACTCTCAGTTTGAATGATTGGCAGCCATTTCTACAGCGGGTTAGCTTTAGGTAAGCGAGTTAGGAAGAAAGAAAAGAAATAACAGAGACGAGTTGGGACCTTAGATAACAGGTAAGGTGGGACATAAAGAAATGAGATTGGAAACCAGTCAGGATTTAAGAAGTTCAAGAAAAGGAGGTAAAGAAAGTAAGGGTACAATGAAGGAAGGACACATGGGAGGAAAGACAAACATTTGAAACAAAGAAAAGAAGAAGGAAGTACATAAGGGAGGCAGGGAAGAAAGCAAAGGAAAGACCAGGAAGTAATGAAGGACACAGAGAAGGAAGGACACAACATTTAGACAATGGGACAAGGAATCTTCTTTTTCCAAACTTATCCAGACCTGAGCAATATGGATGTACCTTGCGCAGCTTGTACTCCTCCTCCACCTGCCCGCTGTGGTTGAGGTGACGCAACCAGGTGGTGACGTCCACCCGCCGGTAAAGCCTCTCCTCCGGGTGGGTCTCGGCTGACGGCAGGGTGGACCTCTGGATGGAAAACTGCATGCATGACTTTTCGTCGGACACCTTCAGGGGCGGAGTGAGGAAGAGGGATGACGAGCCGAACGAACGAAACCACGAAGGAAGGCTGAGCTTCGCTTAAATCTGACCTGGTCTTTGGGCTGGGTTTCCCTGCAGCACTTCCACTGCTGGAAGACCTCAGCCAGCTTGTCCAGACCGGCGTGATGGAAGTGAAGGATCTTATACTGGCTCTCCCTGCTGGCGATCACCAGCTGGCCACTGGTGCACGCGTCATCACTGCGACAAAACAGGACACGGCGCAAAGATCGCAAGTAAGACGGGGTTCAGCTCACTCCTCCGAGGAACCTTTTGATCGGGCTCCACGCTGACCTGAAGAAGAGTCTCAGCGACCTCATGTGACCCAGGTCCACCCTGAAGACTCCACACAGCTGCTCCAGAGCCAGCAGCTTCTGTTGCTCCTCCCAGCGCATGCCCTGCGACTGACAGCCGGCCTCAGAGGCGGCGTGGCTGTCCAGGCTGGACGTGGAGCTCACCGAGTGGTTCATGGACTCCTCGCACAGCTCCCTGCAAAAAAAAAAATAAATGAACGTGTTTGAAACTGCGCATCAAAAATCAAAAACAGAGAATTCACAGTCCCATGCAAAAGTGGTCATATTCATTGAACCTTCCCACAAACTGCTGCATTAAAACCACAAACTTTAAAAGGTGACCTGCTTTTTAAACATTTAGGACAGGTCTCTGGGCTAGACAAAATCATATTTTTTTTGTATTTTATATTTGTTTGCACAAAATCAATGTCAAATTTATTTATATAGCACTATAAAAACAGGTATAAAACTGCACCAAAGTGCTTCACAAAAAGACAACAATCAACAAAACAGAATGGCAAACACCGCTTCAAATAAAAGCCGAAGAATAAAAAATAAGTTTTAAGAAGCGATTTAAAATGATCCAGGCTGTGGGCAGATTTTATTTGAAGAGGTAAATTGTTCCACAGAATTGGAGCAACAGCAGAGAAAGCCCAATCTCCTTTCCTGTTAAGTCGAGTCCGAGGAACTGTCAGTAATAGTTGATTATTTGAACGTAGACTTCTCGACACTGACTGGAATCTTAAAAAGGTCTCTGAGATAAGGGGGAGCTAATCCATTTAAGACCTTATAGGTTAATAAAAGAATCTGAAAATCTATCCGATAAAAGATGGGCAGCCAATGTAAAGAGGCCAGTATAGGCCTTATATGGTCACGCTTCCTGGTTCCTGTAAGAAGCCGAGGCCGCTGCGTTCTGGATCAATTGAAGTCGCTGCATCTGTGATTTATCCATGCCTCTATATAATGAATTGCAATAGTCCAACCGGGATGTAATAAAAGCATGGATAAGACCTTCAAAGTCCATAAAACAAAAATTTGATTTAATTTTTGCTAAAATCCGCAGGTGATAAAAACTTGATCTAACAACAGAGCTGACTTGTTTATCTAGCTTAAACAAAAAAATCGCTCTCAGAAAAGGAGATTTCACCTCCCCAGTTTCGCCTATAGTGAGGTCCTTTCAGAATGAGCCGTATTTTTAGGTTTCGGTCAATTTTCTGCAATGCTTACACTCGCAGCTTACACACGTGAAAATGGCTGCAAGCAGATGCACAATGGGACGACAGTACATCTTTTACCCCGAGTCAGACCCAGAAGAAGAAGAAGAGGAGGACGTGGCGCCTCCTACACAACCAGCAAAGACGCAGCAACAGCTTCTCAATGGTAAGTGGTCCAGTAAAACTCCAGGCCTAAGTCTGTGAGAATCTGTGACAAAAGTTGAATAAAGTGGACGTTCACAGACGTCTCCCAGTGAAAGTCTGTGTATGAGCAACGAGACAAATCCCAAAAGAACGTCGACCGTACCTGCAGCAAAGTATTTACTTGGGTAGCCGTGTACACATGCATGCAAATCCTGTTTATTTGGTTTATTTTCCTTTCATTTCACACTTAGTCACTACTTAGTGTTTCCAGTAGTAGGTGGGAATACTCTGCTAGGCACCGTTATGTTCATTTTTTAAGAACATCAGTAAGAAAGAAAGAAATCCTGATTGTCATTGCAATTGTACATTCCGATGAAATTTGCCTTCTGCATTTAACCCTTCACCCTTAGGAGGCAGTGGGCAGCTTACAGCGCCTGGGGAACAATCTGGGGCTGGAGGTCTTGCTCAAAGACGTGTAGCGGCAGTCTGCGGGGATTGAACCGCTAAGTAATCAAACCAAAAAAAAGTAATAACTGAAAAAAAATAATAATAATCAGCAAAGATCAGCAGATTTCTTTGACACTTTCCAAATAACAAAGTTCCAAATAACATGTTGAGTAAGACTGATGACGGAGAGAGAACAGCGCGGGCAAATCTGCAGCTCGGGACTGCATCTGTGTTTGTGTCTCTATTACATTCCTCCGAGAGGCAGCGAATAGGAGGAATGCATGAAGGCTACCAAAGACACACACATATATGCACAATAGGATCTGCACACGCACACACGCACACACACACACACACACACACACACACACACACACACACACACAAATCACACTGTCCACCGTCCAATTTCCCTTGTCATTCCCCTCATAGCAAGCGTGTTGTTCCCGGCACTGAAACCTGAGCTGAGGGTTCCAGCTTGCAGGAGGAGACACACAATCACAAAAACACACACACCCTATACATACAAACACGAGAAAACATGCAGAAAAAACAGACGAAATAGCCTCAAATATGTCGGCAAAAAACAGGCACAGTGAAAAACAGAAAACTACATTTAAGAAGCTTTAAATCACTTACTTCCTCTGAGTCTCTCTCTCTCTCTCTCTCTCTCTCTTTCTCACACACACACACACACACACACACACACACGTAAATGAACCATAGCTAATGACCATAATGCACTCTCAAACACGTATCTAGACATGGTAAAGGGGAGAGAGCGAGAGAGACGTGTTAAACCCACTGACATTTGAGAATCAGATATCTGAATAAAGATGTTCAGCTCTAGCTGGAGGGAAGTACACCACCAACAGAAAAAGTGCAAACTAAGAAGCCAGATGTTCCTCAATTTAAAAGTTTTATTTCAAACAGAGGCTACAGAAAAAAAAAATGCTATCTCCCAGGACTGACATTTTATCTAAAAAAGGAGCAAAAGTGAGGCAGATTGGAATTGCAGCCAGTTGAAAATCTTTTTTTTTTTCACTCCGTCTCTGTCATGTCTGGCTAATCATTTCCCTGTTAGCAGATGGGAAAATAACAAGCCTGATCAATCCAGGCTGCACAGCTTCCCTATGTTATCTGCTGATTTACTGCGCTCCGTCTCGTGTATCACGCTGCAAAGCGGACCGTGGAGAGGACCGTTCGGGGGCAGGGGGTGGGGGGGGGGGGGGGGAACAGAGGCACAGCGCGGTCTGCTAAGGGAGTTAAGCAACATGAAATACGGTGGGAGTCTCGTCTTCATAACCCCAGCCACTGTCAAGTTAGGAGTGTTTACAAGGGCCCTCCAAGTCCTGTTAACGCCATTTGTCCTTCATGCCTTGAGCATTTAAAAGTGCAACAAAAAAAAAAATAAAAAAAATCCAGCATGGGCAGAAAAGCATGGATCATGCTGAAAAAACTACCAACAGGAGCTTATGTCAGAATTAACAAGGCCGTTCTGAACATCTACTAGGCCACGCTGGGTAAACAAGCTGTTTTGATGTGGAGCCGCCCTAGCTGGCACGTCCCATCAGGCCAGAGCGAAATGAAACGGCCCCAAGGCCTTTCATCATAACACTTTTCCTCTCTAGAGGAAAGTGCTGCCAGGTCACCCTGAGAACCACGGCCGAGATCCCCCCCACCTCTGGGACTTCTAGGTCCTTTATCTTATCCCTAAAAGGAACAGAGAGTCAGAGGAGAGCTCAGAACAGGAGGGGGGGGGGGGGGGGGGGGTAGGGTACACCGCGGCCACATGCTGGAAAGCGGTCAGCTCACGGGAACTCGTGATATTCCAACAATCCCCAAACTGGCACACACACAAACGTGAGCTGGAGAATTTTATGCTCATGCTGAATGTAGAAGAATGTTAATTTAACTAAAAAACTAATTCTGCTGCAAGAAATCTTTTAGAAAAAGGCCAAACACTTCAAACGCTCTGCAGAAATATTCAGACTGCTTGAAATTGTCACTTTACAGCAACAAATTTTAACTTAATCTTGGTCGGGGGGGGGGGGGGGGTCATGTCATAGACAAACACAAAGTAGTGCATCAGTATGAAGTGGAAGGTAGATTATACAAATTAAAATCCTAAACTGTGGCTGGCTGGCATTTGTTTTCAGCCTCCTTGAGTCGATATTTTGTAGAAACCCCTTTTGGTGCCATTGCAACAGAACCTCTTTAGGGCCAGCTCTCTACCAGCTTTGCACATCTAGATGATGAACTTCTTCTGGCAAAAACAGATCAAGCTGGGTCGGTTTGGATGGGGAGCATCTGTGAACGTCATACGCTCTGACCTGAAGCGTGTCCCTGCAGCTCTGGCTGTATGTTTCGGATCTCCATCATGCTGGAAGCTAAACCTCCATCCCAGTCTTAAGGCTCTCTCTGCAGGTGGATTTCCCTGAAATTAGCTCCGTCCATCTCCTCACCAACTCTCACCAGCTTCCTGTCCCTGTTGAAGCAAAAACCTCCCCACAGCATGACGCTGCCACCACAAACCTTCAAAATGGGAATCATCTGTTCAGCAGGATCTGCGGTGTTAAATCTCCGACCCACCGAGAACCACAAATGTGACTTTTTTGGCCTACATGCATCACTTTCCACATGTTTGCTGAGAACTCGACTTTACATGGAACATCTTATGGTTTCCCTTCAACAATGTTTGTCATTTCCTGGCACTATATATATATATATATATATATATATATATATATATATATATATATATATATATATATATATATATATATATATACATACATACATACATACATACATACACACACACACACACAAAAAACAAACATAAAAAACGATTGGAGAATTTCTTACAGTCGAAAGATCGTCCCTCTGAGCTGTTGACCTCTGCAGCTCCTCCAGAGTTGCCATGCTCCTATTAAGGCGTCTTCTGTAAACAATTGAGCTGGACTTATTTGAAGAGGTCGGCATAATCAGGACTGAATAAAAGTGCACACTCAATGTTTTGATTGAAAGTTCAAGTGAGTATTAACACTCTTAAAAAGGTACTACACAAAAGTTTTAAACTTCACCTACTTTATACTATGGCTCCACTGAGCCAGAGTTCAACAGAGTAGTTTAAGAAAAAAATATCTGAACTATAACTGAATAAGAACAGAGTCATAAGCAAAGACATTCCCAGAAGTCTGAATAATATTGATTGAGGCCGCTTTGAAAGATCACAAGACCCTCTAGCTCCTTGGAGGCAAATTAAGACAAAAATCAGGGATGGCTTAAGGCTTTCCTTCATTGTACCAAACTGAAAAGTGTTTGCAAGCGGAACTCGCGTCGTTTTATAAAGTCAGAGTCAACACCATTCAAAGCAATGCGCTGAGCTTTAATCACATGTTCCCGTTCCTTAAGTAAAGCCTTGTGAAGGCAGCACACACTGACAGCTCCATAAACTACAGTCAAACTTTAAAGAAACTTGTTAAGAATCTTGACAGACATTGCTGTGGATTTCTTTTCTTTTTTTTTTCCTGCCCTCTCCCTCCCCTCTCCTCTTTTTCCTCCCCCCCGCCTCTTTCATCCCCTCTCACTCTCCCATACGCCGTTCTTTCTCTTTGAATGATTCCAAGTGACATGTTTCCAGTTCCTGGCCCCTTAACAGTGTCAATTAAAGCAAGCGAGAGAGAGAGAGAGAGAAAGAGAGAGACTGAGTGGGTTCCAGGGTTTTGGCTGCCACTCCGCTCTCTTCAGCGCTCTAATCCGGAGAGCTGACATTCAGCCCAGCACAACAACCCTGGGAGCACTGGGAATCAAAGCGCTTCACACAGACTTTAGGAAGAGAAGGGGAAAGGTGGAGGAGTGTGTATGTGTGTGTGTGTGTGTGGATGTGTGGGATAGCGATCAAGTTAAAGAAGAGGAAGAGATGCAAAATGGAGAGTAGCAGAAAGTGACAGTGAGACGGGGAAAAAATATACGACCATAACGAGTGCCAGAAAGCTGTAAAGCGAGACTCCGACAGCAAAGAAGAGAAGGACGGAGTAAAGGTTAGAAGCTGTGAGGCGGAGAACGCTGCCAAGTCACACACTGACCGCCCTTACGGCCAGCTGGGGTCAAAAGAGGAGGTTAAAATGCTTCAAAACACACGCACACACACACACACACACACACACACACACACAGGCTCACTCTCTCTGACACAGGCGCACACATTCTGGGCTGCATGTCAGGCCGAATAGTTGCGTGAGGAAACAACCACGAAGGGAATCATAAAATTAAATGGCTCCGAGGTCCAAACAGCAACACAATCGCTGTCCAGATGGCTCGGCCCCCTGATTAGAGAGCAGTCTGTGGAGGCCAGGCACTTTTTAAGCTTTGGATGTGTGTGTGTGTGTGTGTGTGTGTGTGTGTGTGTGTGTGTGGGGGGGGGGGGGGGGGGGCTAGTGAGGTGTCTGTGAGCTGCTTTAAATAAGTGAACCATATTTCTACTGCCCCTTGCTGGAGTCATCTACCTGCTCTCAGCTTGCAGAGCCCAAGAGCCACTAAGCGGCCTCAGAATAAAAACAGCTCGAAATGCCTGCAATTCTTTTACTGTCTGGCTCCACCTGCTGGACGCTCAGAGCAACTGAAGGAAAGCCAGAATTGGAGGGATTTTAAATTGGCTGTAAAGCAAGTCATCATATTTTATGACTGTAATTTAAGCGGTTATATTTGTTTCTTAGACACCAGTTTTTCCGTCATCACAGAGCAAAAACCTTCAGACGTATGTTGGCTTTTTAGTGACACAGCAAATTAACCGAAGCAAATACATGCAAATAAATGCAAGGATTCACCTTGCATTTCATCACTTCAAATTTCATCATACTTCTTTAAATAATTAAATTAAAATGTGTTAGTTATTGCACATTTAATTTTTTTTTAAATCATTTGGATGGTTGTTATTCACCAATTTGGATACAGGAAGACATGATATGGGTAACAGAATCAATTCACCCATTCACACTCTGACGCTGACAGAGACAGTCAGTTCAGGGGATTGAACCAGCAACCCGCCAATTGCAAGACAAACTCCCTAACCTCTGTGCCACGTCACCCCAATACTGTCTTAAAGGTCATAGCTACAACCTTTTCCATCAAAACAATAAATCAACAGAACATTTAGAGTGGTGCAGAATAAAAATGTAAATTTTTCTGAAAAATACATATACATACATACACACATAATATATATATATATATATATATATTATCTATATATATATATATATATATATATATAGATATATATATATATATATATATATATATATATATACATATACATATATATTATATACTATATATATATATATATATATATATATGTGTGTGTGTGTGTGTGTGTGTGTGTTATGAATATAAAAGTCAGTTGGTTAAATCTAAACATTGTGGTCTTAATTATTTCATAAAACCGTGTCACATGTGAACCTTTTAAATTCTGGTTTAGTCACAGATTAGGAACAGACGCTTTGGGGGAGTATTAAAAGGGAAAGTTGCTAATTTGAGAAAAAAAAAGTCCTAGGACAATAAAGTAGAAAAAAAAAAGACAAAAGGGGTAATATTATGAGAATTAAGGTGGGACATTTCCAGAATAGTCACAGTTTGCAGAACTATCTTAGTCCTGGAGTAATAGGGCCAGGTTAGATTATTTTTACTCTTTACGAGTATAAAGTCAGGAGAATGAACCCAAAGGGATACGAACATAAACTCGTAATATTACAAAAATAAAAATATTACGAATATAAAGTATATTCTGAGATTAAAGTCCCTTTGATACTGTTTGAGGGACTCAGACTACCTGCAGATTTGCCACATTCAACATGGCGGACGCTCTGACGCATTCGCAGCATAGGCAGAACCCGCCCAACAAGGCTTCTACATATATAATGTCTATGGGTCATAAACTTAGTTACGATGCCAACGTGAACAGGAAAGGATTCCACATCAATATGAATAGAGGGCTGAAGTCAGGTGAGGGAGGGCTAAGGTGTTGCCAGATTGCTTGAAGCTCCATGATAGCACACAGAAATGGCTTCTTCTCTGCGTTATATTTTTCAGATTCAAGCGGACCAAAAAAGAAGCAAAACGAGGGAGAATATCAGTCAAGCTTTTAAGCTTTGGTGCTGACTTAGGGAAGCAAATGGGTTCAGAAGCCACACAGAGGTTCCTGCTTTCCTTCTGAACAGGTAAGTTAAATGTTTGCTAATGCTAACCGAAGGACCTGGCAACCGGCTGACAAACAGTACAACTGAAGTTTGGAACGAGAGCAGACATGTACAAGTGCTCCTCCTACTGGCCAGGAGGAGTTACAGTTGTAGCCATCTCTTTTACACTTGTAAAACCTTCAATAAGATTGCTCCTTTGCTCTTTTGTGTCACAATGAAACTCTTTTTTGTTTAAGACAACCCAGAGGAAATGAGTTAGTGACTGCGCAGGTTTCTCCAGTCAAAACAGTAAGTATGGTTAAGCGACATCAACCGATACTAAAAAAAGAAAAAGATTTTAAGCTAAATTTTTAGCCAGCATTTTAGGTTTAAAGTCCATTAAAAATTTACAATTACATAAAATCTGTTCTGTGTGAAAACATTTCTATTGATCTTATAAGAAAAATAGAGAACCCCAAAATTAAAATTTATATTTATTTATTTTTGCTTCAGTACTATGAAAGAGTATTTCCTTGCAAACACATTTATTTTGTGCTGCTTTTTTTTTTCCTACTTGAATGTTTCGGATCATACAAAAACTCAGGCATATAGGCTGCCTTTACTCAGGCAAAGACAAACTGAGTAAACACAAAATGTAGTTTTAAAATGATGATTTTATTTATTAAGGGGAAAAAAAGCTATCCAAACTACCCTGGATCTGTGTGAAGACCTAAACAGCACCCTGAACCCAGTAACTGGTTGTGTCAGCCTTGGCAGCAACAGCTACCATCCAACCTTTGTGATAACTGGTAAAGCAGAATTAAACTCAGCTTTTCAAAGAAGATGCGGTTAATTTCAGTGGTGAGCACAGTTAACAAAAAAGTTAAATTTTTTGTTAAAAAAAAAAAGAAGGATATTTGAGGAAGCTAACGCTAGGCGCTAACCGATAACCTCCGGCTGTCACTCGGTCTGTTTCGCACGTCTTCAGACAAAAGGTGCTGCAGGCTCACACATGGCACATGACGAACGTCCACAGCGCTGCATGTTTGAGGGGGGGGGGGGGGGTGTTTTCGTTCAGGATAAATCACCTTTACACTTTAACTTCTGAAAAGAATACTCTATCCCTCTGTGTCCAGACATTTAGAAAAAATATTGTGTGAAAGTCCAGAAGCCACTCTTGTGTTGCCAGTTATTGTGGAAGAAACAACCAACCACCTTTATTACCTTTTACCTTGTAAATGTATAAATGAACAAGCCCAAAGTTGCTGATAATAAGCGGACGTGGCAACACTGCTGGAAGCTCGGAACACAGAGCTGAGCATTTTGTGGAGGTCCCTTCTCTCCTCTATCATCATTGTTTAACAAACATGAAATAAATCTTGATGTTTAGGGTTAGTTCTTGTTGTGAAATCAGTGATATACATTTAATCTGCACTATGTTTGACAGGAGAAGCATAAATAATGTGCTCTGTAGAAAAAACGTGTTTTACTATTTTACATACTGGTTAAATGTCCCTCGGGGATTGCCATAGAGCAGTAAGATGCCCGGTGTTTTGTACAGAAGTGTTGAAAAAAACAGCGTCCTGCTGAGTCATGCAGTGACCCAGAAGCCCAGCTCCAAGTCCAGTCTCCTTCCACCTCATGCGGTGCCGGTAAAAATACTAACTAAAAGGATTAGAGTCACATAGAGGCACACTGTTTACAGAAAAAATGTGGATACTGGCGTCTCTATTTTTGAGCAATAGGAGCCAAACGCATCAAGCAGAAAACAGCACCGTTTTTTACAGTTCATTTCGTGGAACTGTGACTCTTACTGCTGTAGTCTGTGTCGATCTGTATGAGAGCCTGAAAGTGATGTAAACGATGGATGAACATCTCGTGAACGTTATTGTACTTACAGTCATTGAAACCCAATAAAATGGATGATTACCAGTCTGCAAACCATTTCTAAACTTAGCTTGAATGATAATGCGATGAACAAAAAGTTAGCCCCGCAATAATCTTTTTTAGTATTATCGCCATTGTGTCCATCACTGGTTAATTACATCTAATTAATGATCCAACAGTGGGTGGGGCAGTTATAGTGGGTTTAAATAGCTTTTTTCCTTTACTAAACAAAATTATATAAAAACTATTTTTTTTAGTCAGGTTAGCTTTGATATTAAAAATTGTTGGATGATCTGAAACATTTAACTGTGACAAAAAAGCCTCTGAAACTGAATAAAAAAATGTATATATATATTTTTTTTACATCTAAAGTTTTACAACTGATCATTTAATCCTGTAAGCAGGGTACCTTCAAAATGTTTCAGCACAATCTATTTAAAAAGTACTTATGCAGGCTGTGATGACCAAATTGTTTTTTTAACAGAACAGACTGCACCTATGAACATGTTTGGTTATCAACTGTCAGCAGGAAATTAGGTCACTATTGGAGACGCACCGATGGGGCTTTTTCAGGCCAATGCCGACTTCCTGTATTCTTTGAGGTCTAACCAGAAAAAAAATAAAAAAATCGCACTGCAAGTTTTATAGATACAGCAAAATAAATGCTGTCAGTTGAGGCGTTTCATTCTCAGGTATGATGCATTTAATGAAGAAGAAGAACAATAACAATAATAATTTAGAAGAATTAATAAACAAAATACACAGAATAAAACAAGAAGACTTTGCTGCTATAGGCCTAGGCTACTGGAGGACATCAGGGACTATTTTTCTCACTCTACTGATTTCTACTGTTCTCCAGTCTACTGTTCTCCAGATTTGCATTGCATTACATTGAAATGACTGTTGTCATTTCAGCTTTTAACTTTTTGTTCTCTCTCTTTTTCTTCATAGTAGGTACACCTGGTCTGACGTTCTGTTGACTGTGAAATCATCCAGGGAGGACAGATCACCAACTATTACCATCTAATATAGAACAGATTACTGGATCAATGTGTGCTTCTGTGTTTTTTTGTCTCTCTTGTTGTGTCTCTGCTCTGTCTTCTCTAAGCCCCAGTCGGTCGAGGCAGATGACCGTTCATACTGAGCCCGGTTCTGCTGGAGGTTTTCCTTCCCGTTAATGGGTGGTTTTTCTTCCCACTGTCGCTTCATGCTTGCTCAGTATGAGGGATTGCAGCAAAGCCATGGACAATGCAGATGACTCTCCCTGTGGCTCTACGCTTCCCCAGGAGTGAATGCTGCTTGTCGGGACTTTGATGCAATCAACTGGTTTCCTTATATACGACATTTTTGACCAATCTGTATAATCTGACCCAATCTGTATAATACGATTGAACTTAACTTTGTAAAGTGCCTTGAGATGACATGTTTCATGAATTGGCGCTATATAAATAAAATTGAATTGAGTTGAATTGAAGACGCAGCTACAACCCAGTGGACTTCAACAGCTATTAGTACATAAAGTACACAAATACTGTTAATGGTTAGTCATGGTAAAGCTGGTCTGCATCTTTAGGAGATTGTGATAAAAAGATGATGGTTTAGCTGAGGAGCGATGACCGCAAAGCTAGCGAGCCACACGAAGCTCTTCTGCCTGCCTCTCCTGCTCGCAGCGACTGGACTGACCTGTCCAATTTCTTCTGTCTTATAAGCTTCTACTACCTCATTACACAAGTAGCCTTTCACTTGTTGCCTCGTTCTGAAAGCATTACAAGGGCTAAAAACAAAAACAAAACAAAAAAAAACACCAAAGAAATAATGATGCCATCTATCTCACTGACCTGCTTTCACTGTCCAGGAAGACGGAGCCGCTGCTCTCGCACAGAGCCTCGCTGACGGGCGACAGGCAGAACGGGGAGGAGAAGGTGTCCGAGTCTGAGCCCATGGTGCTGTCCCGGCTCACTTCGTCCGACAGCTCGCAGGAGCCCTCGTCGCCCTCCTCCCCGGCTAAAAGCAGCTGCTGCTGGTTAGAGGAGGGGTCCAAGCTGCTCTCACCAACCAGGCTCTGGGCGGAGGCGCTGCTGGTAATGTTCCTCTCCTCGTCCTCCTCTTCCTCTGGAGCTGCTGCTGCTGGAGGACGTGAGCGTGTGCTGTGGAGGATGGTTAGCTTAAAAAGTCACAAACATAATGTTCTTTGTCTTTCATATCATATATAGCCATATTGTGTTAGTATGCACTGCCCATCCTCGTACCGTCTGCCTCTGCGGCGGGCGTTCCTGCGTACAGGGGAGCTCTCCGGGGTGATGTATCTCAGCGCCTCCTCATCCTGCCTCTGGATGCGGGAATTCGGTACCCAAGTCAGGATCAGCGTGGAGCCCTGGCACTCGTCTTTCTCCACGTGCACGCACAAGTAGCCTGCAGGGGGCGACAAAGCCAGGTTAGTGTTAAGTGTAAATCCTACTGGGTATCCCTTAGGAGATGTCTGGGCTTTGAAAATGCAGATACTGGATTAAAATTTGTGAACAAACATATTGTGAGAAGGGATGAACTCATCAGGAGACAGAGGAGGGAGGTTGACCCTGATCCACGCACGGGCAGGACCAGAACAAATGAAAACAAGAGAGAACTAAGGAAATGCATCTGTAGCAGTGACTGCAACAGCATAGGTCATTATTCCTGTTAATATTTATGACTGTTAAAAGTAACATACTCTACTAAATAAAGGTTCACTGTAATCATTTCCTCATAAATGAAATAAAAAGAAGCACTTTCACAGCCAAAGACTTCAAAAATGAAATAAATTAGAGACCGGGAATATTGTATCTCCAGTTCCTGCTGAGTTTACATGCAGTTGCCATGTAAACTGTATCTGAATGAATGTAAAATGAATGTAAACGGGCTTTATTTGGGGCTTTTATTGATGAATTTCAGCCAAACTTTTTCCAGGGTAGAAACGTCATAAAACCTCAGTGAGAATTGGGTGCACATGTTTGCATCTACTGTGGATTTTCTCTAATCCACACAGGGTCGAAATGATACAAATATTCAAATATATATTTGGATAAAAGCCGAAAAACCACAAGCTTTTTGTATTCATCAACAAGCTTCTGGCTGAATATGACCCATCTGATTATTAAAAAATCCCTCAAGCTGCATGTTTACTTTTTCAAAGCAATAAGCTATTTGGATTGTTTCAATAAAGAAGATAAATAAAGAAAATCCAACATATAGCATTTCTACTGTCACTGTACAAGACACTGCGAGCAGACTAAATAATATCCAGCCTAAACAGACGTCTCAACAATAATAATGTGAGAAAAATGCTGGCAGTTTTGGCCTGAATGGTCTCAGGAAGTGTTTCTGTGCAGCCAAACCTGGGTGGTGCTCGGCCAGGCCCGGGATGGGCTCCGCAGGGTGCACACAAACATTATTCTTTGAGAAGATGATCTCGCCGTCCAGCCTCGAGCGCAACGATGAGCCCCCAGCCCCGGGGTTTAAGGTCAGGAGATCGGAGGCCTTGGAGGAGGCGCGCCGAAGGAGCCGACCCAGAGACATCTCCTCAGGCACTGGGACACTGAGCCCATCCTCTGAAATGAGACGGGAGAGCAGCGAAAGAGAACGTTAGAGGCATGGGTGACGTTTCACCAGCATGGACTACAGATGGAGAGAGATCTTTGACCCATTTCTTTTCCACATTTATTAAATAGGTTTTAGTTCTAGATGCTAATAGGAAAGAAGATTGATTTAGTGTCTCACAACGCATTTCTGATTCTGATCTGAATTTTGACCAGATGTTCTGTATCACCACCCTGCTTAAAACACACACACACAGACACACAAACACGGTGACCCATTTTCAATTTAAGAACAAGAGCGATGATGCCAAGCACTCTAATAAGCTTGTCATGGATGAGAAACGGGCCCGCAGCATCACATGTCGTTTTAGGCCAGACCCACCCGAGGGTTTGAGGCAGAAAATCTCGAGTTTACCTTCATCTGAACACAGCACCCAGTTTCAGTTTCTTTTTCACCCCCAACAAATTAACAGAAGCTGTCAGCTGAACTCTGAAGAGAGGCCAATCAAATGACGTGGTTCATCTTTAACAGCAGATTGAAGCTGTTCTTCATACCTTTGACCATCAGATGGCACCAAACAGGACTGACTTGTAAAGCTGAAAAGTTTGGGCCTTCATTGCAGCAGAAAGCTCCCTCTGGCCACCACTAAATCAGGTAAACATCTGTCTTTTCTGGGCTAAAAACTTTATTTTCTCCCTCAGCCTTTGTCATTTTTAAGCGAGCTACAGCTATCTTCTAAAAGCTGCAGTGTCAAAAGGTCAAAAACTGTCAAATAGACAGAAATAGTAGCACACATTAAAACTCTAAATATGATTTTTTTTTTTTTTTAAAGCGCAGATTGAATCTGAATCAATCCATTAAAACTTGGTAGGGACCAGAAAAGAATGCGGATGGGTCCAACCCAGACGGTCCTCCAATAAGTGTCCTCTGACCTATAACAAGGCAATGTAAATGATAAAGCAACGGGGGAAAAAAATTCCCAAAAGAAGACACAGAAATTCCCCAAATTTCCATGAATATTGAAATAAAGGCAGGAGGACACATGCACAGCTGCTGCTATCACATCTGTTTTGTCAGAATCCACGAGTGTCACTATCCAAATGAGCACGCCTTGACTAGCTTAACATGTTGTGGTTTCTCATGGCACCTGCTGCTTACCACATTTTCATTAGATGCTGTGATTGGCTAAAACCAACCATTGGTAGGCGGGCACTAGGTATCTCTAAGCTTCGCCCAATCAGCTTGGAGAGTTCAGCTGCATGTCCCTCCTTGCTTTGATGGGAGCAGACTAGGGCTCCATCCAATACCCTTAATAACAACTCTTAGCTCCTGGTCCTTGACCTTTCATGGGGTCAACGGTGAGAACTCTACAGTGGGGAGGAGAGGAGCTTTGGACTGCTGTGCCGAATTCACAGCCTTTAAGTCCGACGTCATTATGTAACGGAAGCACACGTGGATGATACGAGTCAAATCCGGGCCTACAGCCTTCAGAAAATTAACCATATTCTCTCTGGACATTTTCCGACCTCCTTCCTTACTGACTGCATTCGGACAGCACTTATCATGGCGACCGCTGACGTACTTCCTCTTTGGCTAAAGACTCCTTATTCTATAAGGGTCTTCGTACTGATAATGTGCAGAGAGTGCCAACCATTATCAATGTGGCTTGCCAGGTAAATATTCTTGGACTGTGGAAGGAAACCGGAGTCAATTATACCAGTGGCCTTCAGTGGTAGGGATGGGAATCGAAAGAGGACCCACGCATGCACAGGGAGAAGATGCAAACTCCATGCAGAGAACTACCACCAACTATTCCACCGTGCAAGCCCTTCATTTACAGCTAATATAAATTCATAGAAACAAAAAAAGGTTCCTGGAAATTCTGATCAAATAAGTGTTAAATAAAACTATTCCTTAACACGTGATCGTATTCCCCCCCCTCACTAAATAAATACGTTTAAATTACAGGTTGGATTTTTCATTATGCCGGTGCAATTAAAATTCTGCTTATTCTAAAGCTTTTCTAAACACATTTGTACCAGGAATGCCACTAAATGTAGTCGGCCCTATAAGAGCTTACTCTATGAGGCAGGAAAGACGGGAGAGGACTTAAAAAGGAAAACGAGGGACCGAGTTTAAGGATAAACGCAACCCGGCCACTCTTCGCCTCCCCCAGTCACACGTTTGCTAATATTTACTGCAGTGTCCTTTCTGCAGAGCGCCTCCCCTCACATCCCCTCACCTCCGCCGACTTGCCCGGCACTCCTCCGAGCCGTTGCACCTGCGCCGACTAAAACGGCTCCAGCTCCTGTGCGTGCGTGTCACAGCCGTGTGTGACTAAATGTTTTCCCACCTTCTGCAAACAGCAGAAGAAAACACAGTGATGGACAGCGAGCAAACACAGTCTGCTCCGTCTGTGCGACATTCCGGGATGTTATCATCGGCCGGCAGATGTCGTCGACGTTTGGAGGGTGAACCGGCGACCGGGGGATCGTGCCGCCTTGTCTTACAAGAGCTATCTGCTCTGAAGAAAGCGTCATTGGGATGAAACGAATTTAGGAGTTCTTTGGGTTTCTCACACGGTTAACGGTCTCCACTCTGGGTCATGTCTGTGTAACCTTGCCCCTTACTTGGCTGAACACTCTGACACATACTCCCCACTCTATCTCAGGAATGTTCCCTCCTTTTTCCTCAGGGAAGGAGGGAGAGAGAGAGAGAGAGAGAGAGAGAGAGAGAGAGAGAGAGAGAGAGAGAGAGAGAGAGGAGGAGGGGGGGGGGCATGCTTACCAACACTTGATTAAGCCAGCACCCCACTTCCTGGTGCCAAGCCTCACACAGGAAGTCTGCCTTACACGAAATCTGGGCATTAACTCAAAGAGAAGCCATGTGGTGGGCGATCATTTCACTTCCTTTTTTTTTTTTTCATTTTAAAGTGGAAGTGTGGCTGTTTGTTTCTAGGTCAGGGATTTCCAAAAACGTCCTCGCTCTCTCTCTCTAGCAGAGCTTGGTAAGCTCAGACTCTTTGTTTCTCCAAAGATTTTAAAAATATTTGAAACTATAGGATCTAATTAAATACAGATAATTTCATGCCAACTGTTAAAAGGAGCATCTAAGGAAGCCCAGCCGAACTCTTTGAGTCTCTTTTAGCAGGAAGAGGCCTCCAGCAGATACAGGCTCAGTATACGTGCCCAAGTGCCACGACTGGCTGGAGGCTGAGAGAACAGGAAGCAGATCAAGAAAAAAAACAAAAAACAAACAGACGGCTACAGAACCAGGATTACCTTCTATACTAAGGGGGAGGGGGGGGTTACGTTAAGCTAGTGACAGCAACAGCAGGTTTAAGGGTCCTGTCTAGGAAAAAGACAACTAAATACAGAGAAGCAAGAACACTTTCAATAAAATAAACTACATTAGTGACTGGAAGCATTAGACCTGGTTCAATTTTAGCCAAAGTCAAAGTATCTTTATTAGTCTCCCTTGGAGCAGCTGCATCGTACTACATCTTCAATCACTAATAACAGGAGTCTCGGTAAAATAATAAATATACAATAGCAACAACGGTTCATAAAGTTGTTCTAAATTAGTCAAGCTAATTGATCTCATTCCACATTCTTTAACATGAACTTTGGTTCTCCAACTTGGATCTGCAGTGAACCAGGATTCACTGAATCATTCTGATGATGCTTTGCAACCATTTCGTTTGTTTCTTGTGTGTGTACATAGTTCCTTTGCTTTTTTCTTTTCTTTCTTTTGCTTCGTAGTTTTACTTAAGTTTCACTAGCCTTGTAGAGAGGATTTGTTGATGGAAATATAGTATTAATTCAGATAAACAGCATTCGATAGTGATGTTTTGTGGATGTTCATTTTATTTCTGTTAATAAACTTGAACTTGAAGAGAAGTTGTCACTCATTTATTCTATATGTGTGTAGAGTTTGCTGTTAAAAGAACGCCAGTGCTCGAATCAGTCCTCTCAACTATTGTCCTGATATCAGCTGTTTGCGCTGATATTCACCGGACAATACCTAACAGACCAAGAGTTATTTATTAAACATTACTTAAGACAATGTGTAATGGCACAACAGCTGCCAACAATTACATCTGATATTCCTTCTATAAAGCGCGTGCTGCTGTGTGACCCCTACTTTCTCCTTCGGCGCATGTGGGCAGACAGAAGTCTGATAGCAGTCGCATTTAATTAGAATGAACGACCACCCAAAATCAGATTTCAGCAACAACAACAACAAAAATATTAATTGAGCATCTAGACCTGCAGTGGGAACATAGCCTAATAAACACAGAAGCACAGCCAGGAATACTTTTCATTGTACTGAATTACGTGTTGAAATGAATTAAGGCCAAATTGGATTTTATGTACCTGGATATCAACTGGACCTCTAAGCCTGAAATGAAATCACCTCACACACAGACCTGTGCTGTAGTTCCACTATCCAGCAAGTCTGTTTCTTAAACTAAAACCAAGCAAAACATCCCCTATAGATATTTATTTACGGTGCAAGCAAACTCTCACCTAATAACGGCACACTAAACCGCTTGCTGGTAAGAACGTACGAGCAGTAAAAGCAGCAGCTCCCCTGCATTATGTCCCCAGAGAAACAGCTAGCTGTGAACGGCTTATTATGAAGGACTCGGATGTTTTCACATTACAGTTTTCTGCTGTTTAACTGCAAAGATAAGGCCTTCGCTGCCGGCCTTCTTTGCAGAGGTTATTTTTCAGGACCGTGCCGCAGGGCGACCGGGGTCAGTGTCAGGTTCACCCAGGCCGATAAGCAAGAAGCGGGCCCCTTGCTCTCACTTCAGCCACGATCCTGTCGACGCCTCAGCGTGCGCGCAGACGGGCTCTCCTCTCTGGCCTCTCCGTGTCTCATCGGACAACTCCGGAACGAAACACCTTCCTAGATTCACTTCACTTCCTCAATCAAGGGAAGATTTTCCACCCACTATCTCTCTGACACATTGGAACTTTAAACAAGAGACTGAAAACCACACAAAGAAAGTTCAGCAGCAGAGACAGGAGCCACAAACAGTTTCGCAAGTCTGGTCTAGAAATATTGAAGCTGTAAAGCTGCCATGTGCATAGAAGATCTTTCTTTTTACAACTGGTTTATATTCACCATGTACTAGGTCGCCTGGGGCAGCTGTGCATATCGGCCTCAAAAAAGCCTGATAAACAAGATCTTTATCATTAAGTTGCAGAGAAGCTGTCTTGGGTGCTTCAAAAATATGTTTCTTGTTACAGGAGGAATGTTATAATGACAATGATGTCATAAACCAATATATATACAGTATGTCCTAAATATTCAGTTCACTGAATGGGCGGAGCATCCATAACTAAATCCAAATAACACCTAGAAACTCAAATGCAAATGGGAAACTAGAGACCAACTTAGCTTGGATTTTATAAAAGTGAAATCTGGAAAAATGAATCTACAGTAGTTTCAGAGTGGAACTACTTTGGCTAAAATTGTTGTCAGGGCTGCAGTTCACTATGCAGTACAAAAAAATGCTTCCTAAAGGACGCTTCTTATCCATTAATTGTTACATGGCCAAAAACTGCAGACCTTTGCGGAGCGCTGCATCGTGCAGCTCCGAGAAGGCTGATCATCGAGCTAATAACAGCTAGCGTTAGCTTATGTTGTTCGGGAGGGTTATAACGCCGCTGACGCACCGTCAACAGCTTTACTGACCAGTCTATGTTGCTCCCAAACATCAGTGTTGTACTAACGCTCATTTTTAATGAGCGGAACAGTCAAATTTCAGCGTAATTTGGCCAACTTTCAGCATAATGGTCTGTTACGCTGAATTGTGCTGGCGAGAGCCGTGCTAACAGAATGTTAAAAATATTACTGGAAAACCGGAACGAAATTTTTTCTATTTTCATACCCTTAAAAGGGCACCTAAATCTGGTACCGTTCTACACCACTGTGCCTGCAGGGGGCACACTTTCATCTATACAAACTAAAAGGTGACACAGGGAGGCGTTTGAAAAAAAACAACAAATAAAGATGAGCAAGCACATAGAAATCAACACATAGCTAACATTTTGATGAGCTTGAGCGATTTGTCCAGATTTTTTAATCAAATATCGAAAACACTAGATGTAGATGTTAGAATATGGTAAACGGCCTGCAGTTGTATAGCGCTTGATGAAGTCCAAGGACCCCAAAGGGCTTCACACCAAAATCAGTCATTCCCCATTCAAATACACGCTGGGGGTGGTAAGCTACATTGTAGTCACAGCTGCTCTAGGGCAGCCTGACATACAATGTCAGGCCCTCTGACCACCAGCAGCAAGCAAAGTGGTTGAACCATCTCGCACGAGGACAAAACAACTGAGAACAGACGGACCCGGGATTTGAACCGGCAACTCACAGGTTACAGGACAGACGCCTAGCTGCTATACCACATGTACATTTTTGCTCCTCTCTTAAGGCGATTTTTTTTATTACCAATTGACTGCAACACACTGACCCATCTTGAACCTGAACTCCTACACTTGCTGTTGAATCGCTCTGTGCAAGAGATCCAAGAGGGCACCAAGTATGTCACACTTTCGAGTCATCACGGAAAATGCAGAAAACACTGAAGGTCCTGTGTCAATTTTTTCATCTATATTTAAAGCCGTTTTGACCCAAGTATTAGCTTAACTTGAGATATATTAAATAATTCTTCAGTTCAATATACACACTTGTGTATGAACGCTCAATTCAGGATGCTCTAGTCAAAAACCTGCCTACCGTATTTTTCGGACTATAAAACGCACCAGTTTATAAGCGCACTATGAATTAACGTGTCTATGTTCACAAATAAGGCGTAGACTGCTCAGGGCTCCTTTTATGGGGCCGATCAGGTAGTGACACAGCGTACCGTAATGCTATGAATATCCATTGAGCAGAGCGGCTTCATTGCTTACCAAAGTCGTACCTACACATTCTAACTGATTTTTGAGCGCATTGTACCACATAACATCAGTCAGTGAGCGCAAAAAGTACGGCAATCATACATAAGGCGCACTGTCAAAATTGTAACTATGTATAACTTGAGAGGTGCAGATCCAGCTCTGAATGGGTCACGTCGCTTTACAGCAGTGTGAGCTACCCTTAAACACGAGAGCTAACCTTACACACTTCTACTTTTCTTATCCTTGAGTCGAACATTTTCATGGACAAAGTTATTACAAAATGCAGTAAATATAGTTCATCAACCTTAATGTCAGCTCTTCTCTGTGGACATCCATGCAGCCCTTCTTAATCAGATGATTGAGCCTGGCCATGGTGCTCCCCCTCCCTCTCCCTTGGCTCTGCCTCATCCTCTCCCTCTCTCAGAGTATAATCTAGAGCGGTGAATGTGGCCTTGCCTTTAGAAGTAACTCCATGACTTCTCAATCTGCTGGTCCAAAGTGGTCTGCTATCAGATTCCAAAACACGGAGACTGGTTAATTTTGCGACAGTGCAGTGGCCTTCCGCCAGTGCTGAACCTGAAAGTTTCAAGTCTAGTGCCCCCTAGTGGCTAAAGGTTACACAGCGCTGCTTTAATATCAGCTTAGTACAATTATTTTCAAGTTAAAAAATTACAACAAGCACATATTTGTTATTAAATAATGTTAGCTTGTAGACACTTTTCCTTTTACCTTTACATTGAGGGCCGGAATTAGAATAGCCTATGTGAAAAAAGGGCATTTTTTTCCGTTTTGGAGTCTTAGTTCATATAAGGAATAACAAGCTAATTTAAACTTCAGCTCACAGAAAGTAAACACGGTTTTCATGTTGGTTTATTAATTTTTGTTTTAAAACAGAAATTCGTTTTTTTCCCCTCTACAGTTACCTATTACTGTTCATACTTCATCCGGCAAGCATGCATGAACCAAAAATTAAATAAACTTCATTTGACGTATACCGATTAAACTAAACAAAGTTAATCATAACGTTCTTGTCGATGCGTTTACAGCGCAAAAAAAGGGGAGGAATGTCCGCTTTGATGCGTTCAATGAACAGGAAAATAAGATGTGAGGAGGGGGACGCTCCCTGTCCTTAGGCTGCCCGTGGCGGGACAAGCCTCGGCAGCATCCGCCTGACAGCAGCGGATGATGGACAAGGCTGTTTACAGCAGGCCTGAACGCACCAGTCCCTCTGAGTTACATGTCCGAGCAGAGACTCTCGGTCAGTGCCAGCTTTTGACGTGAACGTCAGAGGCACGCCTGGGGTGGCCGTGTAAAAAAAAGCAACAACAAAAAAACACGCACGGCTATCGGCCACAGTGAATGATCAAACGAGTGGCGGCAGACACCTGCTCCAGCAGCAGCAGATACCTGACCAGATATAGCAGCAGCAGCAGCAGCAGCATGGAGGGCGCTCACCTTCAGTCCCGCCGCAGGAATCTACAGCCCACTCCGGACAACCATCTCAGCAAGCGGGCATGGCCACACAGCGCCACGAACCCGGGCCTGGTTCGGGATTTTATTTAATATTTCCCCTCACGCTTTTAGCTCTGGATATTGCCAACTCAGCTCCTGCTTTTTCTTTTTTCTTTTCTATCGCAGTGGTTTATCACTGTATGAGGCACCGTCCGCCACACTGCTGCTGCAAAAATAGACACTTCCGCTCCGGACTTTCAGAGTAAAGGAGCATTTGAAGGAGTCAAGCGCTTTTGTGTTTAAACCACGTTTGATGCTTTGATTTAAAACACGCTGGCCTTTACTTCCTGAAATACCTTCGCCTTTTTAATCTCTTGAATTTACGTCACAACCCCATAACCAATCACCCCCATATTTAGCTCTTTCCGGCACGTAGTAATCCTGTCACACCAACTGGGAATCTGATATTTTATGTCTGATCTGAAATCTTTGGTAATAAGTGACCCTTTCTTCTTCCCAGGAAATGCAGTTGGTCCACCATCAGGACCAGAGCTGGAATCAGAGCATCATCACACCACTGCTGTCTTTGCCGACCTCCTTAGAACTGGTTTCAGGCATGTAAGAAAAAAAGAAAAAAAGAAAAAAAGAAAAAAAAAAAATATATATATATATATATATATATATATTTCTTAGGGCTGGGCGATAAATCGATTTAATTCATTAATTCGAATTTACAATTCTTTAAGATTTCATTTTTGGAAAATCTGGATTTTATTTTGCCAATACACTCATTGGGTTTCCATGAAGAGAACAGCATGTGATGCAGGATATATGTTTAGGCAAATATATTGTCAAAATATTGTTAAGTGGAAACTTTTTTTTTTGCCATAATACGAGGTACTTCATTTACTTATTTACTTTTTTTTAACTTAGTTTGATGTTCACAAGTGCAGTGAAGCCTGTTCTTAGCTCAATGTGTACTACCACTAGCAGCAAATGTTTTGTTATATTTTCATTGTTTATAATGGCACGGCTGCCAGCTTGTTTTTAGTTGCACTTTGAATTCAGGTCAACTCCCTGACAAAATGCTTGATATAAAAGCAAGGTTTTAAAATAATTTATTTAATTTCTTTTTATGAAACAAAAAGGAGGAAAAAAATCAATTAATCGGATTTGGTATGATAAAATCTGAGATTTACTTTTTAATCCATATCGCCCCGCCCTAATATATATATATATATATATATATATATATATATATATATATATATATATATATATATATATATATATATATAAATATATATATATATATATAAATATATATATATATATATATATATATTCTGGGGGTATTGTAAGGCTCATTGACAGAGTTATAGTCCTCGGTGCATTTACTGTAAGCCTTGCCCTTCTTTCTGTGAAGCTACTAATGAATAAAGGTCAATAGCACAACTAAATGTTTCAAGAAAACAACTTCTTCGAACGCGGTTTAATTTTAAACAGCTGGTTTGATCTACATGACAAGCGATAAAAGAGCCAAAATGCATGCCAGGATTAGCAGCAGACAGGCAGAGAAAGTCAAAAACAAAGAAAGAAAAGCTCTTTCATTCATACGAAGGAACTTTACTTTTAACTGTCAAAAGAACAGACCAATAAAGATAAATAAAACAGAGGAAAGGAATTCTTTTTAACTTCTTCACTTTTATTCCCCCTGAATAGTGTAATATGTATTTGTATTCAACCTTCTTTTCTGAAACCCTTAAATATGTCCCAATCCCTTTAACACCCCACCTAGTAAACAGAGTCCCTATGGGTCTAATTTAGCCATAGCATAAATCCAGCTGCTTTGTGAAGGCCTCAGAGGTTTATAGAGAAATTTAGTGAGGAAACAGCATCATAAAGGCCAAGTAACACATTGATTGTGCCAAGCCTTGGGTGTTTTTTACCTCAAAGGACTTGAGACTTGGGCAGAGGTTCGCCTTCCAGCTTGAAAACCATAAACATGCAGCCAGAGCCAGTAGAGTGGCATAGATAGACACTATAACGTTCATGTTCACACACTTTAGATCAAATCTGACCGAGATTAAGTTTTTTCTTTCCAGAAGAATGGACAAAAAAATAAGGCTCTAAGTGTGGAAAATTGGTACCGACACCCCCCAAAACACTCCGGTTGTAACAACAGCTGGAGATTTTTAATCTTAATAAGATCTACCAGGATAAATAAAGGTTACGCACATACAGTATTGAATATTTTTATAATGTACATTCCAGTGAATAGAATTTTGTTTTGTTTTACAATCACTATCCAGCCATCTATTTGATCTACCGAATGAATCCACTTTAGGGTGGCAGCAGGAGGTTGTATCTACCTCCTGCTGTCATTGGGAAACGGCCAGGGTACACCATCAGTCCATCACAGGGACAGACACCGATTGTTTATTCATGACAAAAAGAGATGTGAATTCTAACAAAGCACTATTTTAAAAAAGCATTTATAAACTCTCTCACCCTCTACATTTATTGCCACTCCAGAGAAGTATATACACAGAGGCTTAAAATATATTGAAAACCAAATCATTTCACACTCGAGAACAATGGAACAATTGAACCTTTGCATTTCTGGGGGAAAAATTTCCATGTTAAGAAATAATCATATTAAAATAAAATGATTATGTTACGTTACTCAACACTTTATGGGACCCCTAACGATTCCTATGAATCATAACGTTAATTTTTTTTTTAAAAAATTTATTCCATACATGTTAGCGTGTTTATATTTACAGGGTCCAAATTATGACATGGCACAGACGAGACACTTTTTAAAATGGGAAATAAAAGAAAGCTAATGCTATTCGAATGAGGTAGAATAATGCTATCAGAGAATAGCTACCCACTTAGCACTTTGACCGATATTTAGTTGGAACCACAATTCAAAGCCTAGGACAACTGGATTTTGAGAAACAAGGCCAGATGTGGACCCAGGTTTATGACTGGAAAATACTTCTCCTCTCCTTCCAAGACATTCAAAATAGTGTGGGGTTTGTTGAATGCTGATGAGGCTCTGGCTGGAAATGTGTGCACCTGTCAGAGGATAAGTTTAGCAAACACCCCAGACTAGTCAATCCTAAAACAAAGAAGGAATAAATGAAAAAGCTCCTGTTGAGCATGGTGGGGAATCTGTGATGCTGTGGGCCTGTTCATGGCATTGTTAACTCTTTAGAATACCAAGAGGTTAAAGAAAATTGTAAATTGACTGAATCTATATAGTGCTTTTCTACTGATACTGACCACAATCTTTACAAAAAAAAATGAAAATGTGTTTTCATCGGGTCTCTCAACAAGACACTCATCCAAAACATCTAGCCAAATAGACACAGAAATGGTTCACCTGACCAGTGATTCTTAACCCTGGTCCTCAGGGCCCGCATCCTGCTTATTTTCTCTGCTCCAGCATACCTGCTGAGTCCAGTAACTGTACTAGACTCTCTCCTCGGTGATCCAAGTGCTGCAGAAGTTTGTCAATCTTCCATTTATTTGAGTTACGTGTGTGGCAGCAGGAAAATCGCCCAAAACATGCAGAACAGTGGGGCCCTGAGGACCAGGACTGAGAAACGCTGCCCTTGACCATTTCTGTGTGTCTTTCTCTGCCATCTCAGTGTTCAGACCTAAATCCTACAGAAAAACCTGCCGAGAGGAAGGAGAGCATGAGAGAGGATCCAGGACTCTGATGGATCTGGAGAAACTGTGTGAAGACAAACATATAAAGATCCCCCTTGCTAAGTTCTCAGTCCAGCCTGATCAAACATTCTTGAAGACTTTAAGTGCCATTCCTGCTGTATTTTACATTATTTTATGTATTTATCTTCAACAATTCATCCTGCAACAGAATGATTTCACTGTGAGGAGCAATGGAGTATCATCAGCTATTCTCAGTGCATGAAATAACAAATGCAACATCTTATCAAAGTCTAAAAGTGAAATGTCTTTATTTTGTACAAAAATATTTACAAAACTGTTTTATATGCCATTAAACGGTCCTGATTTAATCAACTGAAAAGAAATAAATGGCTGATATTTAGTCAAATTACATAAACCTGGAAGGTACAAACATGATCAAATTGCTATCTTTAAATATAAGCTTGTAAGGTTGGAAAAAGTGTAATTTATGGTTTTTCCTTTACATTTAAAGGCTTGAATAACATCTCTGCAGAATAATGCAGCCTTCCATTGCAGAGAGCAAAGGAGAAGAAAATAACATAAATTCAGTGCATTATAGAACCCATTGGACTGTAAATGTCTCTGACATGGGTAAGGCCAGACTCGTCACTGTCAGAACCTACAAGAGACAAAAAAAGATCCGTTTGGTTCAGTTTGCAACATGGTGGACAGGGAGGCAATTATTTATGTTGGTGTAAATAGTAAAACTTTCAAAAGCATGAAAGTAAAGGGCGCTGACTAACCCAGAACTCACCTTGGTGTCAGCCTGATATGTAAAGTCCCTGACTTTCTCTCCATTTGCCAAGACATAAAGCGGCGATGAAGGCACGCCGAACACCTGAAGGCCTCCCAGCAGCAGATTGGCCAAGGCCCCGTTCAGGTTTACAGGGATGCTGGTTATCTGCGACTGAGGCAAAGTACGGATAATTAACACATTAACATATACGTTTGTCGGAATAAAAATAAAAAAAACCTGATCACTTTCAGACTTTTACTGATTCACGCTTCCAGATCCAGTCTTCCCTGACAGTGCCTAAAGAAATTTTCAAACATCTTGAAATGGTTTGCATTTTATCATGTTAGGGCCACAGAGGCCGCTGTATTTTAACAACGATTTAAAGGCCGACAAAAACTAGCGTATAGTTGTAGGGAGGAAGAGTTAGTCTACCGTATCAAATCACAATATAACAAACTGAAGGCTGTGGTTGTAACGTGACAAAACGTGGAGAAGTTGAAGCAGGAGTTGAACTTTAGCTTGACACCATACCCACCTGTTCAGCAGTGAAGTTCACGTAGCAATAATTTTGTGTTTCAAAAGTCCTAAGGCTGTCTCCGTCGTCCCAGAACAAGTCCCCCCACGCCCAGCCACGCGTGGACAGCGCCACCGTCAGGAAGAAAGGGTTTCTGCGTGACGCTGCAGTGGTCAAAGCAGGCTCCTTCACAGAAGCAAAAAAAATAAAAAAATGGATGACGCAGCATTTAAAAACAGATTTTTTTCAAAGACACTATCAAGCTAATTAACATAGCATAACTCATCTCCAACCAAAGATCAGCTCAGCTTATCAATCAAAAGCTGAACAGCAATAATTAGACTGCAGCAAACTAAAACATCTTAGTGAATAAATTATCTGTCGAGCAGAGACCAAAAAAAACGAGAGATAAAAGCCGAGCTTCAGCCTCCTAAACTCTGCAGTGCCGGCCAGAGATCGACCGATAAAGGTTTTTTAAAGGCCGATGCCCATACCGATTATTCTGACATTAGTCTAACCGATACCCGATATGTGCTGCTGATTTTATGGGGCCAATTCTTGAGGCTGCTATTGTTTTTTTCTTCCTCTATTTACATGACAAAAACGACACAATGGTAAGAATTGTTACACAAGTCTCAAAACTTGCGTTTAAACCAGCTAATATTAACAATCAATCAGCTTCAGACCGCGGTTTGAAAGGCACACAGAAAAAAAAAAAACATGCATCACGACTCTCATGGCAGCGCTTAATGAATGCGTCACTTACAACATTACCAGCTGCTTTCTGCCAGGGAGGGAGTGGCGACGTGTGCGATTCGCTCCGTCTCAAGGCACGGCTGCTGAATGCGGTAATGGATCGGCGAACACGTACACGTTTCAGCCGATACCACTCAGGTAAAAAAAAATAAAAAAAAACATAAAATATCAGGCGCTAGAGCCGACGCCCACCTGCTGGGGGATGATGTGCCCCTCTCTCACGTGAACGTTGATCGTTTCCAGAGGCGCTGGAAGCTGAACGTACTGACCGCCGCTGTGGATCGGCTGACCCTTGAGGACGCAGAAGAGATGTCAGTCCAATAGAACGGTTCTGATACTCCTTAAACTGAGTTAGATTTTCTCATATTTCAACCACAAGGTATTTAATTAAGATTTCATGTGAGGGTGAATGTTTGTGATCATACATAGCTTTTGCATCTTTTTCTTAATATATGAAAAACTTACATGTCTTCCTTTATAAAGACTGGATTTTTTAGGAAATTCTTCTTTGCACAGTAGTTCAATATCAGTTTGGATGGAAAACGTCTGTAAAAAGCTATTTACATTTTTTTAAGTATCATCTTAAAAAAAAAGATCTATTTTGTTTCCTTGGCGATACGCAGCGTTAGCTTCCCACCACATTCATTTGCGTCTCATTTAAGCAGACCACCTTTTTCCAGAGTTTGCAGTGTCCTCCGCATGACTTTGGGGCAAACAGCAAACGGTACTTCTAATGGCTATTTATTCACAATCACTTTCTTGTTGCCACTTTGCAATAATAACAGTATTAATGAAGTCTGGCGACAGATCCTCCCACCTGAGCCCATAATCTCTGCTGCTCCACCAGAGTTACCATGAGCCTCTGGGCTGCGTCTTTGGTCAATGGCTCCTCCCTAAGCTTGTCGCTTTAGGTAGGCAGCCATGTTTTCATAGGTTTGCAGTCGCTTTATAGCCTGCTTTAAATGTCTCTCCCACTTTATCTCTGACCAGTATGCTGTGCTTCTCCATCTTCATGATGCCCTTTGTCTACTAATGTTCTTTAACAAGCCTTGTCTGCATTTATCAGCCTGTGACCCCCAAAATAACAGCACCAGAGACCCATTCTGGAGGAGTAGAAGAAGTATTTTATTCTTTTTGGAAATTACTAGAAAAGAAAATCACAAAACTGCGAGAATAGAGTAGTGATTTTATGCAAACTGTGTTAAAATGAGAATTGTTGAGCATCTTGTAAACTTATACTTTGTCATCAGTTTCACAAATAAGGCAAGTCGTTTCAGGTCTTTGTAACGACTGTGTGACTTTATTCTCACATGACAATTTCCAAAAAGAATCTTGTATTAAGGCCATTTTAGATGAAAGAAAATAAATGATTGGCCACGGAGGAGTAGTTTTCCACAAAAAGTAAAAATTAATTGAGAATATTTTCACAAATTTGTGACAAAAAAGCTTTGATGTTTTCTGATGTCAAAAATTCGTAAATTTGAAGAATATTTTTTTCATTATTAAAGGCATATATTTGCTATATTAAAACAAATATATCTCTGACATGGTAAAGTCAGAATTTTGAATCATGAATCATCTTGCGGCCCTCTGAGGGGGTCCTGATCCCCAGTTTGCAAACTCACTGCAAAAAGGGAACTAAAAGTAAGTAACATTTTCTTGAAATCAGTGTATTTTACCTTGATTAGAGCCAGTAACTAAGACTATTTGCCAATGGAACAAGATTTTTGCACTTAAAATAGGAACAATTCATCTCCATCATGTTATTTCGAGTGCAGGATGTCTAATTATCTTATTTTAGGGGTAAAAATACTCAAACCATTGGCAAATAGTTTCATTTAGCTCCTCAAATCAAGGAAAAATACACTCATTTCAAGAAATTTTTACCTACTTTTAGTTCCCTTTTTTCAGTGCTCCTGCTTCACAGAATAACGGGATCTATCCTGAAATTTAAGACCTCTGTTTACCAAAGAGGTGAGTTTGGAACCAAACTGGTCGCACTGGGCTTTATGGAGGGCTGTCAGACTAAAAGGGAGCTAAAAATACAAAATCATGCCAAACTTATCAGATGTTTTTACCTGTAAAAAGGCTTCTAAATAATTTTGTGAAACTTTGTGATTTCAACATAACAAAAAAAAAAAAAAAAAGAAGATTTTCAAATGGAGAGAACACCTTTGACAGCTCCTGTATGTGTTGATGCAGTAGACGGTAACGAAGACCTAACGGACTTGTGGGGCCACTCACGTTGTGCAGTTGGTACCAAGTGCCGGCCGGTAAGTAGGCGCTCAGTTCTACTGCCCCTTGCTCTAAAACCGGACTGATGAGAAGCGAACTCCCCCACAGGAACTGTCGGTCTGTGGTCCGGCAGTTCGGGTCGGTGGGAAACCTGAGAGTGGCAAAAGCACAGAGAGACGAATACCGTAACTAAAAAGGGTTTGATTATTTTAGTTTCATGTTACACTGAAAGCACAGAAGAAGAAGAAAGCAGCATACTCCACGAAGAGGGGCCTGGCAACAGTGTCAGCAGATGTGTGCGCATGGTGGAAGAGCGTGTAGAGGAACGGGAGGAGGGAGTAGCGAAGGTTCAACGCACTCCGCATGGCTGCTTGGGCCTTCTGCCCAAATACGTACGGCTCCTGAGGCTGAAGGACGACACGAGTGAAGACAGGTACAGGCAGCTACATCGTCACAATCCCATAAACCGAGGCGCTATATCTCACAGCGTTGGGCTTGTCGTTGTGGTTCCTCATAAACGGATAAAAGGCACCAAGTTGCATCCATCGCACGCATAGCTCCTCGGTGGTGTCGCCTCCGAAGCCGCAGACGTCCGCTCCCGCCAGGGGGACGCCGAACAGGCTGAACTGCAGCACCGCTGTGTAGAACGTCGTACACAAAAGCTCTCTGTAGATCTTTAGACTTTTTCCACAAATAAATGCACCATTATGACCTTTGAAACTTGGCATTTAGTCACCAGGGATGGAGAACCGAAGCTGCTCCCAGTCACTCCTCACGTCTCCTGTCCACACGCCAGAAAAACGCCCGATGCCGGGGAAAGAGGAGCGAGACAAGACGAAGGGTCTCTTCCCCCGAATCCTCATCAGAGCACTGAGGATGAAAACGTGGTAAACAGGATGAATGTGCAGCCAAATTAATAACTAAATCTGCATCAGAAGAGGGAGTTTTGAGGAGGTTTTTTATACCTTAACGTCACACCGGTGTTATAATAAATGATTCACATCGTTGCATGGTCTAACCTGTGTGTTGCATAAGCTTCGGTCAGTCCGTACAGGTTGTGCAGGTTGTAATGGCTGGACAGCTTCTGCTGCGCCGACATACAGATGGTTCCTGAGTTCAACTGGCCTCCGACCACCCCTGTTAGCGCGATATTGAGAGAAAAATACAGACTAAATCCTTAGAACTGCAATCTAACAGGTAAAAGAAAGGTTAGTTTTCTTTCTATATCTATCTACGAAGTGCCTTGCAAAAGTATTTCTGCCCCTTGACCTTTTCCATTATTTATCCCAGTTCGACCTATTTTATTGGGATAGAACAACACAACACAGAGCATGACTGTTTGGAGGAAGAAAAACAATACATGGTTTTCTAAAGATTTTTACACATATGGATCTGAGAAGCATGGCGTGCCTTTGTCTCTACCCCATTTACTCTGATGTCACCAAACAAAATCAAATACAACAAATTATCTACATTAGTCGCCTAGATAGTAAACAGAGTCACCCTGTGTGTCATTTTTTCTTGGTATTAATGGAGCAGTGAACTATGGTGGCGGCAGCATCATGATGGGGGACACTTCTTTATCGTTTGTTCAAAGAACGCTCCAAGGGTTTGCTGCAGGCCATGTGGGGGGGAGGGGGGGGGGGGGGGTGATGCAGAAGGGTACCTTGGTCAGATGAGACGAAAATTCATTTTTACATGCAAAAAGTGTGTATTTGGCTCACAAAAACCATTGATCAGAGCTAAATATAAGACTAATCTAAGAAGAAAACCTGTCCAAGCTCGCCTTCCAGCAGAACGAGGGAGGAACACTTGTAGTGGTTTATTGTAGATGCTTTCAATCAAACCTGATTGACCTGGAACTAGTTTTACAAAAAATGAATTTGCAAAAAAAAAAAAAAAAAAATGAGAATAGCTGGTGGAGAGACAAAGCCCAAAAGCACTTGCAGTGGTAATTGTAGGGAAAGACGACAATACAAAGCATCAACCATCCCACAGGGGTTTGATTATAGCACATCACATGTAACTTTTTAAAAATCCCAATTAAATGCACGATGTGACGAGATATTTACACGATCAACGGGTGTGAACACTTTTATTTTTCGGGGCACTATAGTTGGAAAACTGCAAATCAGTGATAGTGTATATATCTAATGGCCTTACTGGGTGTGTACGGTGGTCTCTCCAGCTCACTGTCAGGGCAGCCCTCCACTGATCCCTGGACAAAGCTGGATGGTTCATTCATATCCTGATAGAAAACGGCAGCACAAGTTAGCATTTAAGAGGGTTTAGCCTGCAGGTACACAATATGAAAATCTGCCCTTTAGATATAAACCAATGTTTGTTTTTTGTTTTTTTTGTACGCTTCTTTGTTCGAGCACTCACAATCCACAGACCATCTACGGGAACCTTAGAGTAAAAGCCTCTGATGCAGTCCTCCCACCACTGCCAGGCCTCTGGGTTGGTGAAGTCAGGAAACGCTGTCGGGCCGGGCCAAACCTTTGTTCACAGGACACACACACCCAACTTAAATGAAGGTAAACGAGGAACTTCATAGTATTTCGTCTCCAAACAGAGACCTTAAAAGCGGATCTAACCTTCCCTATCAGAATTTGCCCAGTTGCATTTTTAAGAAATACATCTCGTTTCACGCCGTCTTCAAACGGAGGGTATGTTCCAGGGGGGCTGGTGCTGCTGATGCCCGGGTCCTGAGGAAGAACAAACCATGATGAAACGAGATGTTTGCTGCCATCTACTGGATGAGTTAGTTAATGACTACTTTCCCTTTTATTTTTAATGAACATGCTGTGAGAAGAAAATGTTTTTAAGATTTTTCTTTGTGGGTTTCCTTTCTAAATTTTAATCAAATGAAAGCCTCTGATAACAAAAGAATGTTGTATTTTGAAGATTTCGCACCAGAATGAGGATGTACTTCATGCCTTCCTTATGAAACTCCTGCACCATCTCTGGTAGATCACCAAATCGCAGCGGGTCAAAGGTAAACACCCTTCGCTTGTCTGCATAGTCCAGGTCATTCCACTGTACATCCTGGTGGTGAATAACATTAAATACATTTAATGACAAGTGAAGCACCTGGATAAAAAAAATTACAGTTCTGAGCTCCACAAAAGTCCCTCTGATTATAGTATAACTTATCCTGCTTATATGATTATGAACCTATTTAAAATACTGAGCCTTTTGCAATAATAGCAGACCTAATTTTTTTCTTTAACAAGTTTCTATTAAAAACAATATTCAAAAGACTCCAGATTGTTTCTCTACACATGCACTTCCCAGTTACTGGGAAGTGAGAATATTAATAAACTCACATGTGGATTTTTAGCAGTTTATAATCAAATGAATAATCCTAATGTGCAAATAACTGTGTATAGTATCTCTATATACAATGAACCATTGCTACTGGTTTGTTTTACCATGGGAAAGTTTGCACTGTGCATGCGTTGCGCAACCATGCGGGTTGCATTAGTAGTCGCATAACCCCAGCGACAGAGATGAAAGCCCAGTGACCAATAAGGAGGCATCATGGGATATCCTGGAAGCAGAAATGAAAAACATTATCCGATAAAAAAATGTACACATCACACACGTTTAGATGTCTCTTACTAGTTGGATATGTGTTACTGAAGCTCAATAACACAGTTAAAGACACACCAATGATCTGGAGGTACTGCCGTATCACACTCTGAGGGTCAGGACCCAAGAAAATATACAGGTCCAGGATTCCACCAGTGGACACCCAGGTGAGAGCTGGCGTCGGCTGCAGCGTTACTTCTACAGAGACATTTAGAACGAGTTAAGAATAAAAAAGTATCACCATTTGCAACACAAAATGTATACTCTACATAAGGAGAAACGATAACACCCGCTTCACCATCAGTGTCCACACAGCAAACAGAATCTTTAAAAAAAAAAAATGGCTAAATCATTGTCACAAGAAAATTAGGTTTGATCTGTTGCAGTATTTCTTTTATAAAATTAGAATGGCTTTTCATTGACTTTTACATTTAAAAATCACTATGTTAGATTATGTTAGATAGTTTTTTTCCTTCTCTCTGTATGCAATATCCTCCAGAGGAGAACAGCATAAGCATTCATCCCCTTTAAACCTTTTCCTGAACGTGTGTGTGAATTAGTGAATGACGGTAGTGTAAAGTGCTTTGGGGTCGTCGGACTAGTTAAAGCGCTATAGAAGAACCAGCCATTTACCATTTACCAAAAAAAAAAACAACCAGAGCTACAATGGAACGCTTATATCAAAGCATATTGATGTGATAAAATTATCCAGTCAAAGTCCAGACCTACACTTAATTAAGAATCTGGGATAAGACTTGAAAGTCAGCATGGGCAAAGCTGTTCTACAGAGTAAATGGGGTAAACTTATAAAGTGCTTTTTTAATCATACCGACCACTCACAGCCTTCAGGTCACATTCACAAATGCACACATTAACTTGGGATTAAGTATCTAGCTCAGAGGCACATAACCCTGTTTCAGTAAAGGAAGCTGGATTACTCTGCCACGGCCGCCCCAGTTACGATTCAGAGAAGCTCACAAACACTTTCACAGTTTTCAGATTTATAGCTGTGGACCTTTTTTAAACTAAATATCCTTGTCTGAAAAAACCTGTATCACTAAAATGAGTTGGAGGACATATTTCTGTAAAATAATTCATGGGAACAGTAACTGATGAAGGAAAAATAGACCGAAAAACAAGATTTTTTTTCTTGAAATTAAACTATTTTTCCTTGTTTTGAGCAGGTAGATAGGACTATTTGCCAATGGAATAAGATTTTTGCACTTAAAATAGGAACAATTCATCTCCGTCATCTTAATTCAAGTGCAGGATGTCTAATTATCTTATTTTAGGGGTAAAAATACTCATTCCATTGGCAAATAATGTTATTTACCTGCTCAAATCAAGGGCAAATGCATTCATTTCAAGAAACTTTTACTTATTTTTAGTTCTACTTTTGCAGTGTGTGCTGGGGGAAAGAGATTTGTACCGATTGCGTTGCTGTTGAGAAGGAAAACCCCGTGCGCTAAGCCATCCTCTTCCTGCACTATGTAAAAAGGATGGGACCCATAGAGGTTCGCTTCAGCCTGCGGTGAAAGACAGTACCGGTAGTTTATATATATACAGCAGGAAACACGGTAAGAAGACAGGCCATGAATATACAGAATCCATTCAATCCAATGTTTCTGATACTGTTGCTAATATCCAGCAACCGGTGCAGTCCAGTCACTGCTACAGACTCACATGTGGAGCCATGTCTCTGTTCCAAAGAGTCAAGGATTTCCAGTTGAGGTCCAGGACCAGAGGGGTGTAATGCTCTCCGAGGCCGGACACCAGGGAGGAGGCCAGGGAGGTGGAGAGCTGCAGGTACTGGTCAGCGAACAGCAGCGGAGCAACTGTGGTGTTCACACTAAACCCAGAGAAGAAACGCTGGAAAGACGTGGCAGTGGTGACCTCTAAAGGGATTAAACAGGGTCAGCGTCACTTACAGGACCCTTCCACTGGACTTTCGTCTGACTACGAAGCCGAAGGGATGGTGCTGGTACTGGGTGGTGTAGAGGGCATCCTGGTCCTGAAAGGCTTCAGTCTGAGGCCTGCCAGCTGGGAGGGGGACTTCATACCGCTCAGAGGATGGGTCCTTTAGCTTCAGAAGAAAAACAACAACACATCTAGATGTATGAATGTGAAGGATCAAATGTCCTGAAGGAATACATTTAAGTAGAGTTTGTTAAATATTCTGTCTTGGATAAAGTATTTATAATCCTGAACCTTTTCACTTTTTTTTTGTCAAGGTACAACCACAAGCTTCACTGTATTTTGCTGGTTATCTCAATTGACTCACCATCACGAGGTTGCTCATGATTGCGGAAAAACTGGAAATTAAATTTAAATGGTTTTCAAATTTATTTATCACACAAATCTGAAAAAAGTTGTGTTCAGACCCCTTAATGCTGACACCTCTAACAAAAAACGCAGGGTAAACAATTCACCAAGTTAAAAGGGTCCGCCTGTGTGTAATTTAATCACTAGCAAAACATAACAGCGTTTTTTAAAAAAGGTCAAAAAAACTGCAAGCTATCGCAGGAAGAAAACCTTTTACAGGCTGCAAAGCAGTCGAGACTGGGGCAGAGGTCCACCTTCCATCAGCAAAAATACCACAAAAATACAGGCTGGATCTACAATACAATGGTTTAGATCGAAACATATTGATGTGGCAGAATGGTCTAGTCAAAGTTCAGACCTGAATCCAGTCATTCTCAGTTGTTCTCCATTCAATCAGTCTTTAAATGTGCAAAGCTGGTAGAGGGTCTCGCCTCAATGTACTTGTACTATGTGTAACTACAGCAAATTTTGACTCTAAAAACCACTGAGCTATATTTTACACTGGAGTGCTGATTTTGCCGAAAAACTGAAGTCACTGGCCGCCATCTTGCTACTCCCTACTCTCACAGAATCTCATAGGATTTGCTTGCAACAACAAGCAGTTTTCTGGCTGTGTGAAAATGTTTCACAGGTAATACTACAGTCAGTGGATGTACTAACACTATCAACTACTAGGAAATTAGGTGCTGAAATATTTTACATGTTATTCATATTAAATATGTATATATGTATATATAAGTATGTGTATATGTATATATATGTATATGATATGTATATATAAGTATGTGTATATGTATATATATGTATACATATATGTATTTTTATATTGTTATTTATATACTTATAAATGTTTTATATATATCTTTAAATAAATAAAATGCAAAATATTTCAACACATGACTTTCTCAGTAGTTGATAGTTTTAGAACATAACATAAAAGTATATGGCATTTGACTTTTTAAAAGTTTTAAGCCCCCCCTGAACATGAGAAAATCCTCGTTATTCAATGCTGTAGAGCACATATTCCCTAGTTACTGGGGGGAAATAGGGAGTACTGATATGGCGGCTGGTGGCTTCAAAGCGACTCGTTCTAACAGCCGGCTATTAGCACCCCAGTGTATAATATAGCTCAGTGCTAAAAACATTTCCTCAGGAAGGATGAATACAAATGCACATCAAACTTTATACATTTTCAAAACCACTATTCCTTTTTCTTCCACTTGGCAATAATGCAGCACATCGTGTCGCTCTATCACTTAAAATCCCTGTGAACTACACTGACATTTGTAGCTGTAAAGTGAAAAATACTTTATAGTCCCTAGAAACAGAAAGTAGTCATCAAAATTGTCCACACTACAGTCTGGGCTATTTAAATAAAACCTCTAATCCTGTGAATTGAATTTGTCTGCATTACTAGAGAAAGTATAGTTCTAAACAACAACAGCAAAGGAGTGCAAGAAAGATTAGAAACAAACAAAAACAGAAGGAGATGTCAAGCTTGATATAATATAAGATTGCTAAGAGTTGCATACATTTTGATTGGGAAGGACTCACAACAAGGTGAAAGCAGCCCGGAGTCTCATCCATGGCCTCCAGGCTCAGAGTGGAGACATCTTTGGGGAGGTAGGATGGGCTGGCCCGGGTCAGGGTGGCCGTCTGGCCCCTCTCGCTGGGGGTGAGGCGCCCCATGGTGTAGCCCGGGTACGGGGAAGGGTAGAAGCACCAGGGCGGCCCTGCAGATCCGGGCAGAGGAGCGTAGCAGCACCCCCTCTCCTCACACTCCTCCTGGCTCAGCAGCCTGTCCCTGCCGCAGTCAAAGCGGCTCTCCGGAGCCACGCTGCATCCAGTTTGCCAGGAAGTCCCAGACCTTTGGAGGCTTTCAGGGGGGCCATCGCTCTTTGGTACTCCGGGATAATAATAATAAGAAGAAGACCCAGGCTTTTTATGAGCTGTGACCTCATTAGGGTCGTAATGAACTGACCTAACGAGTCTACCCTCGTTCCTGAACAAAAGGTGTAAACTCGCTAATAGAGACAGAGAAAGGAGGAGCACGGTGACAGTTAAATTAGACAAAATACCCATGCTATAAAAAAAGACTCTGAGAAATTCCTGTTAGCAAACCATGCTATGGTGAAGCTAGCAAAACAATAAATAAACAAACATATGAGTCATTAAAAAACTAACGTAGCAAGGCTGTGCAGGACTGAAATGAAACTGTTACTTTAAAAGAAGAAGTCATGAGCTAATAAAGCTGTCCCGAGTTTATAGCTAGCAGAAGCTGCACAGTTAGCAACAGAGGATAAAAACACTAAGGCAAGCGTGCTAGGACAAACCAGCTCAATTCCTCATATGTATGGGTTATTTGTCATATATTACTATCAAAAGTTACGTATAAATGTAGAACACAAAAAAGGGAACAATAAACGGAAAGCCTGTTAGCTCATTACTTGTAAGTGTCTCTTCAATTAATAGTAAGATGTTTGATAAACTGACACACACACACACACACATCGATACATATATATATATATATATATATATATATATATATATATATATATATATATATATATATATATATATATATATATATATATATATATATATATATATATATATATATATATATATATACATACATACATATATATATATATATATACATATATACACATATATATATATACACATATATATATATATATATATATATATATATATATATATATTTTTTTTTTTTTTTTTTTTTTTTTTTGACTCGCTTATCCCTCATGGAGTCGCCAGGGTTGCTGGTGCCTATCTCCAGTGTTCTATATATCTATAGCTATATAGCTATAGATCTATAGATATATATATATATATGGGTAATTCCATAGACATTATATACGTTATATTATTGTTATATTATATATATATATATATATATATATATATATATATATATATATATATATATATATATATATATATATATTATTATATTATAGACGTATATGATGTCTATGGGTAATTCCTTTAATGCAGTGCCCATTGTGTCCCCAGCCTAAATCTAACTGTATTTTCTTATATATGAAGATAAATTATAATTTTTACAAATAATTTTATTTGCAGTTTCCAATTTCATTTTAAGAAAATTGCTAAATAAATTGTGTTATTTCCTCCAAATTTTGTTTTATCAAGCTGGATGAGGCATTATAAATACTGTATATATTTCTTGACTTTTTTTATTTATTTTTTATTACCATGTACTGTTTGTCCCTGGCTTTACTGTCCACTGTGTTATCTTAAGTAAAGATCCCTTTAAGAAAGCTCCACCCAATCCTACATGAGTCCGGCTTCTGATATGTCACACCAGAGTGTGCTTCAGCTGTGTTAACGTTTCTCATATTGGATCTTGCTGTTTTTATGAAGAAGATTTAGTTTGTTCAATCATAAGACTAAATGTAACTAACTAATAACTGTGTTTACCATGTCTTATAAAGAAAATTATAGAAAACAATTAATTTAAATTGTTTATGGTTTAGGATATACATTTTTTATCAGTTATCTAAAATCTTGTTAGCGTAAAAGCTAACAAAGCTTAATGCTGTTTTTATTCTAAAATGTCCACAGTGTTAGGGCCCACTGTGTTAACCTAATTTGGATAACTCAGTGGGCACTCACTTTACAGACTGGACATACAACATTAAGTAATTGATTGAAAAAGAAAATACCAAAGATTTGTGTTTGCCTGCCCCACTTTTTCCTTCTGTCCACCGTGTTAACCAGATTAAGTTTGTGTTTTTTTTGCCTTAAATTCATTAAACTGAATATCGATCATCAATGTTGGCTTATTAATATTTATTCATCCATCCATATATATGAATCCATTTTATATATATATATATATATATATATGTGTGTGTGTGTGTGTGTGTGTGTGTGTGTGTGTGTGTGTGTGTGTGTGTGTGTGTGTGTGTGCATGTGTTTTAGAGTATTTATTGTTATTGCCTTTGTGTTTGTCTAAGTGTGAAATCATGTGAAGCTGGGCTGAAACTGAATTGTGCCACATTTATTAATACTGTTTTTTGGTGTTTTGTTGCAATACCATGGAGCTGTATTTCCCAACATGTGCTGTCGTAGAATGCCACATGTGGGCACACAATAATTTTGCCTGGGGTACCAAAATGGCTAGGGCTGCTCTGTCCTTGTGGATAAAACTGTTTGACAAAAGCTGGTTTCCCATTCAAAGTTTCAGAAATGTTTCATTTAATTTAATACAAGTTGAACACATCAATCAACAGTAAACATTTGAACATTAGGACAAAATATTAAATTACCATAGTCAAGTAAGATTATTCATTCTTAAAGGAATTGATATACAGTATATTGACAGGCATTTAGACAAGACAAAACACATCAAAGAGCAGTGATTGCAGGATAGAAACTGGGACTAAATCTAAAAGCTCCAGGAGGGAGATTTTAAAGAGGCATCAAAGAACACAGTTCTCAGTGAAAGCTTAGATACGGAGTTTCTGTGCACTGCAACAAATTGCAAAAGCTCATTTTTCAGCAACCATTTTAGTTAGTACTGCATACTGGTAAAGGTAAAAAAAATACTTAAGTCACATCTAAACATTACTAAAAACCACTAAGAATTTCATTGAGAATATTAAAAATGTTTTCACACTTTACTGCATGTGTTTAGGATTACAATAAAGGGGGTTGTGTTTTCCTAACATCTTCATGATTGATAAGTCAGTCTATTCTACAAACACTGGTTCAAGTGTGAAATAATTATTGATCTGTGCTGAAGTTAATAAACTCATGGACTCATAATGACAATTTTAGTTAAGAAGAAAGTTTTTAACACACATAAACATATATTACATATAGGCCTTTTAAAAACATTTGCTTCATTCATTTGGTACGTTAAATTGACAAAATAGCAAAAACTACTTTTTTAAGAAATGCAGTCCATCTTAAAGAAAGAAAGAAATAGAAAAAACAAAATTTGCATATTTAACCAATCTCACCAGTTACAAAACAATGCAATACTCAATTAATGACATGGTAACTTGTGCATCAGCTTGTTTTGCGGGATTAGTATTTCCTAAAATAATGTGTGTCAGACTATTTTTTGACAAGAATGTTGCATGCAACAGGACCTCTAAAGGTAAATCCCAGGTAGAAGGTGATATTTTCATTACCATGAGGCACTGAGGGCACAAAGAGAGGCAGGATATTGAACTTCCTTTTCTTGGGACCCTCAAGGTACACCACCCTATCCTCCGTCCACCCAGATACACGTTTTAGCATGGTGTCAATCTCAGGACTTTTCCATGCCTCGCCGCTCAACCACTTCAGGCGCTTCTCAGAGACTGAGAATCCCTTTGTGATTTTATCAAACTTTCTCTTGTGAACAAATTTATCCAGCCCATTCCCATTTCCCAGGAAAAAATGGGTGTAGATCCTTCTCTTCCGCTGGGGAATGTCTTTCATCTTGGCCCAGTAGTCTTTTTCAAGGTGCTCGACGGCCGAGTGCACAATTTCAAATTTGCTTTCCCTCTCCTGTTCTGTATCATGATCTTCAGGCCAGAACAGTATGGTAAGTAAGAACAGGGCACTTGGCAAACATTTCTTTTTATCCGATGGAAACTGGCGACAAAGAGCCTGAAGCTCTTTCAGAGGATCTGCCTTTTGTGGTTGAGGAGACAGGCAGTTCAGGGAAATGTGCGCTGCTAAGTAATTGACGATATCCCTTTGAGTAAATTTGGCCTTCAATGGGTTGCTGGGGTAGAGAGTAAGGATACGCTCCAAACGACGTGCTGCATCCTTTTGGTCAGTTAGTTTGGAAAGGATGGATATTATGTTCCCTCCACCGAGATGATAGATTATCATGCGTTTTTGGAAAGGAGTAAATTTACTTTCGATCGTCTGGCACTGTTGCAGAAGCACAGCAGAATCTGCTTCACTAAAATACTTCCCATACTCAGCAGATTTCTTTGCCAACCATGTGAGTGGATGGCTTATTTTTTCTTCAGCTCTTTCATGGGTCTCATCTTCATCTCCAATGTCTGTCTGGAAGTAGCTGAGGTCCTCTGAAATCCATTCCAGGGCATCTTGCATTGTCTTGTGAAGTTTCTTCAAACGGCTATGAAACGGTTCCCAGACACGGTCAAGTTCCTCCGGAATGTAGTCCGTTAGCAGGTACTTCATAAATTCAGCATGGCCGTTGGTTTGGTTTGCAAACACTGGGAGGGAGGAAATCAGTTTGAGCAGGCTGCATCCGACCTCGACCTCAGAGAAAAACCCAGAGCTGTTAACATCTTCCATATCTGCATCGGCTGCCCTCTCACATTCTTGAAAGCACTCAAGAGCTTTCAGAGCAGTCTCCACCGCATCCACTGTATTTTGGGCCGTCTTTGGTTTGCCCTCATTTTCTATTGCTTTGCATTTTGCTTGGAACCATTTCCTGTACACCTGCCCTTTTGTGTCTAGTATGTACGAGTTATTGGGCTGCTGCTTAGCTGCTGTCTCCGCCCAGTGCTTTGCCTCTTCAAATCTCTCGAAGGTGTAATGAAGACGAGCAAGCTGTTGTGCAAAGAATGGATCTTGATGGAAACGCTCAAATGCTTCCTTTAGCAACTCAATTGCTTCGTTGGGGTTTTTCTCATTGTCACACACATGTTCAATGAGAGGAGAGAAGAAACTATCATATTCATCACCTTTACTTATTCTGGAGCGCCTTAGGAAGAGCTGTCTCAAAAATGTCTGATACTCTTCCCTTCCAAATCGGTGCTCAAAAAGCACTTCCTCGCATAGCAAATCCATTGCCAACCTGCTTTGGGTCTGTTTATCCCCCAGGAGTTGTTGCAGGATTTCTTTTGCAACAAGGGGGTGGATGATTCTGATTGATTCAATATGTGTTTTGTCATCTCTGAGGTGCAAGAAGACCAGCTTAGCCTGATCACTAAGTAAACTCTCAAACGCATGCTGGTGGAATCTCTCCAAGTGAACGGTCAAGGAGAGCAAAGCTTCACAATGAGACTGAGAGATAAACGAGTTCTGAACATACGTGTTCAGCAAGGCCACGTAATGAATGAGGCGGGTCACGACCGATTTTTGGTCAATATCTTGGAGTAAATGTTTCACAAAGTCTTGTATGTAGCCTTGGGAGAATCCTTCACTCATCAAAACAAACGTCAGAATAAACTCAGGCGCATAGCGTTCCTTGAGAGCTTCCAGTTTTCCCGCAAACTTTCTCTTCTCCTGATCGGACAGTTTGTGGGTTACAGACACGTTCTGTAGCGGAGACTCTTTGCATCGCCTCTCTGGATTGTGGGAACGTCTGCAGCTCAACAAAATGAAACATAGGGTTCCATATTGGATTCGTTTGATGTTTATGGCAACTTCCAGTTCATTCCTCAGATCATCTAGATATTCCTTGTCTGTGTCTTCGAGAAGGAGCAGCACAGGGAGGCACTTCTGATGATCTTTTTCTTCATATTCTCTTAGCTCTACAGCATGCTGAGCAACAACTGAGGTTGGGTAAGGCTTTACAACTGCACATCTCAGATCCTTCCTGTTGTGCCACAACACCTGTCTAGCAACAGTGCTGCCACCACTTCCTGGGTGATGGTAAATATTTATACAGTTTACCGGAGTCTGATCAATATTGCATTTCAAAGCGTTATTGAGAAGTTTGGACGTCTCATCGTATGCATCTCTTTCAATTACCTCATTGACATATTTGCGCTCAGCGAGCCAGAAATTGAGCCAGGTGACACGCCCACCTCGGTAAAACTGCCGTTCAATGTTTTCCTTCTCCTCTTTGATGAATTCTTTGGTGCTTTCCTCACAATGGTTGACGGTGAGGATTTCCAGAGAATACATTTGCTCCTCTATCTGTGTTTCAAGAAAACATGTCCCCTTCACAAAAACGGGTAGGTGTTTCTTGACATGTGCTTTGACGGGTTGTACGTGCTGCAGGGTGGCATTAATGTGACTCATCTTCATACCAACAATGCTCGAATTGTTAACGGCGTCTTTTCGACAGGAACTCTCTGCAAAGCTTTGCCACTTGAGGTAGTTTTCCTCAGATTCACAGATGCAGATTATGTCCTCATGACCTTCCATGTCTGTGAAAAACTCATAAAAAGTATGCAGGAGTGGCTTTTCTACAGGAGAGGTTAGCAGAAAGATAACTTGAAATGTCCCTTTTGGGAGGATTTGTTTGCAAATCAGAGACACAGACTCTCGCAGGAAAGTCATTTTCGTCTTGATCCAGGTCATTTCGTCGCATGCCGTTTCATTGCCTTTGAAATCAGAGCGGCCATTGCAAAAGATCCAGCTGGTCTGCTCGAACAGATGCAGGTGGTTTGTGAACTCCTTAATGCTCATACCATCAGGCATCCTGTAGCTCTGCAGGAAATGCATGTTTGCAGCATGGTGCTCAAGGTACCTGGAGCACAGACCTGATACCTTTGAATCTGGGTCAAAGTCAAACACGCAGAATATATTCATGTTGAGCAGCCAGTCGATATTACTGAGGTCGACAGATTTGAACTTGTTTGTCACTAGTATGAACCATTTGTCCTTTGCGATAAATTTCTTTCCACTGGTCAGGAGCATTGTGAGCTTCCGTCCAAGATCCTGGCAGATCTCTGGAGCAAAAAGAAACTGTTGCTTCTCTGCTTCGTCTCTTTGAGCATCACGATCTTTGACTCTATGGTAAAAATCACCCAAGTCTTTGTCAGTCACCGGTTCAGTCTTTGAGCCAACTCTTCGTAGAATCACTTCCTTCTCAAACTCCAGTTTGTTAGTCGCCTCTTTGAAATTTGGCAGCCGCACTGCATACACCTTATTCTTCACAATACTTAATAAAGGCACAATGTCCACCTCCACCACATACCTCTTTTCTGTACTTTCACGATCCATAACTTCAATGAACCTTGGCGGCCGCACACACTGGAGTACCTGCTCCTTGTCAGAGCGGAAGCTTTTTTCACTGAGGTCCAAAGCATCTACATAAATGTCCCTTTCTTTCACGGGGATCCCAATTATCTCACCATGCACGTATCCTTCATTCTCCTTGCTGTCCATCACACCAAAGTGTATTGTGCCGTTTGATCTGATGTTCATGCAGCCGGTTGCGAATTTAAACACCTCCCTGGCAAACTTTGCTTGGAGTCTTGTGCGGTCCAGTGTAGCAGCTACAGCAAAAGACTTGTATTCATGGCAAGGAGATATCAAATTGAAAGCCCCGGATTCAGGTTGGAGCACTCTGTGCTTTACGTAGAGAAAGTCATGCCCTTCATCATCAAACGGTCTTGGTTTGCAGTCCTCCTTCGAAGGCAACACGCATTCTTTAGGACCAGTTTGTCTCTCTGTAGAATTGTCCTTGTCTCTCAGAGGAACTTCAGAATGTTCCTGTGTATGTGGACGTTCAACTGATTTCTTTTGCTCCACCTCAGAGCTTTTGCCACTAGTGGGCTGTTTGTTCCTCTGAGAGTTAAGCAGTGCATCTCTTTTTTGAATAATCAAATGAGCAGGTCCCGATTTCATGCAAATCGCTGTTTTTAAAAAGTCCTCTGTAAGAGTTAGCAGGGTTTGTCCATTTACTTCCTCTTCATGGAGCTTCTTTATGTACTGCTCCTTCACTCCAATAGAGCTTAGCCAGGCGCTTACGTCAGACTCAGTCCAGTTTATAGGAGACTTCCCAAGGTGTTCTGATAAAAAGCAGAGACAAAAAAAGGTTTTGTTTTTTTATTGAAATCTAAAGAACAACATTAATTTTTGGGTAACAGATTTACTTTCAGAAACATTATGTAGAAAAATCCAAGTTTGTATGTCACTAGATTCTTTTTGAGAGATTTTAATTTACCGTCTTTAAATTGAGAAGTTTGCCTAAGATTACTAAACCGTTAAACACTTTAGGAAAGCCCTATTGATGATGTCAAGGCCTAGAAAGCCTCTGATAGGTTAAGTCACAACATTTCAGTTAATGGGAGGTACACCTGTAGATGTTTAATGCACCTCAAACACGTTTCCTCATGAGACATCATAGATTTTGAAAGAAATCAGGCAAGATACCTAGAAGAGAAGTGTGGACCTCTACGAATCTGGCTCATACTTGGGGAAAATGTACAGATTTCTTAAGGTGAGACGCTCCTCTATTCAAACAATTATATGCAATTCAATTGACTTTATTCACATAGCACCAATTCACAAAACATCATCTCAAGGCTCTTTACAAAGTCAATTGTATTGAATCATATGGACAGATTTGTTAAAAAGTTTTTTTGTTTTTTTATCTAAGCGAATAAAAAAAAAATTCTGTCAAAAGAGACCCAGCAGATTGCATGGAGTCATTGACTTGCAGCATTCACTCCTCCAGGATGAGCATGTAGCAACACTGGCCACTCGCTTGCATTGTGTCGTTGACTTTACAGAAATAACCTCATACAGAGCATGCATGCAGCGACAGTGGAGGGAAAAACTAAACTGCAAGTAAAAACCATACCATTCAGGACAGAGATGGGTTGTGTGTCACTGAGATGAAAGCATTTTGGTGCGAAATGTGCTTAGATGCTGGCAAACATTGGTAAGCGTGCTATAATGTACAGAAAAAGAGTCCTTTAAGGGCTGAAAGGCCCTTCATAGAAGAGGAAGCCATTACTCAAAAACAATCTAAAAAGCCAGATTACAGCGCACCCAGGGAGACAGACCTCAATTTCTGGAGAGATGTCCTGTAGTCTGGTGTAACAAAAATTGTAGAGTTTGGCCACAGTGACCATTGTTATGTTTTGAAGAAAGGAAGAGGCCCACAGTAATGAGAATACCATCCCAACAGTGACGGGGGATGCAACACAATGTTTTATGGGTGTTTCGCTTCGAGAGATACCGATCCACTTCTCAAAATAGAATCATGAGGGAAGATAATGTTGTGTAAATACTCAATGAATATCCTAAGATAAAGTTAAAGCTAAAAATAGGTCTTCCAAATAAACAATGAACCTAATCATTCCACCAAACTAGTTTCAAAACAGCTTAAGACAACAAAGTCAAAGTTTTGCTGTGGCCATCACAATGCCCTGTTCAAAGTCCCATAGAAGAATTTGTGTGCAGCACTAAAACTGGGTGTGGTCGGCTGGTTGTGTAAGCAAAACAGCCGACAAACCCAAGTTTTGTAAGGAAGAAGAGGCCAAAATTTCAACATTTAATACTAACTGACTTGAAAAGAGAGTTAGTCGAATTTAATTTAATTTAATGTAATATGTTAAAGGCATACTATGCAACATTTTTCAGTTAATTAATGTGTTCCATACCGTTTTTGATGATTAAATGAGTCATTTCAGGTCGAACAAAGGTTTTCTCGGCCGCCCTGGTGGTCTGTGGGGGAAATACCGTACTTGCAATGGGGTACCGCGCGCGAGCTATTTTTAGAAACACAACGTCACAATGACGTCACATCACGTGGTACGCAGTGGAACTCCGGAAACCCGCCGCTGTTTCGCTGTAAAAGAGACGTGCGTTAGCCTAGGTTTTACTCGGTAAACGACTGCTTTTTCCAAATCTAAGACCATGGTTTTTAAACATTGTTGCTATGGAACGTGCAACAGCGACTCGAGTTACGCTGATCGGCCGCATATGAAGGATGTTTTCTTCAAGACTGCCAAGGAGAAATGTGTGCGCTCGGCCTACACAACAGTTCAACCCGGAAAAAGTTACCAAATTCAAGTACATATGTAGCAAGCATTTTGTCGGAGGAAAGGGCACAACCGAAGAACATCCTGACCCAATTCCAGCGACATCAAGTCAAGGTAAGAGTATTTTGGTGGCCGACATGTTAATAATGAAGCGCCTGCTACCATGACAGCATATAGGCTATCATGGTAGCAGGCGCTAACATGATAGCCTGCTACCAGGATAGCTTACTCAAAAACATTTCAAATGAGACAAACATTAAACATATACCCATTCCTGGACGGTGATTGCAAACAACAACAAAAAAAAAAAAAACGGCCGATGCTGCCATGACCGCCGCGCAGGAAAAAAAAACAAAGCTTACCGTTCATCAACTTGGCCAGTTTTCCAGTCTTTTTAAGCCCTCGAACCTCAAGCCATTGTTTTAGCTGAAGGTTGGTGTGTTCTTCGACAGTGCGACCAGTAAACCGTGTGCCTGGGACATCGTCTTAGGAAAGTTTAACGGCTGCAAAGTCGGTCATATCGCTGGTTCTGTTGCGCTTGTAATAGCTGGGTTATCCGTGCGTTCTCTCCTGTATGCCCTACCTAAGCGGCAAAAGGGGCGTTGCTCTTGAGACGGTGACGTCACGTGCGTGGTACCGCATTGCAGGTGCCCTCGGCTTGCACCCACAGGCTCAGAAGTCTAGTGCATCGCGAGAGTCAGTCTTGCTTTACGGTGAGAACTGCTACACGCCCCCAGTGAAAGGCATGCTCGTTGCTAGCGTAGTGCCAATATTTGTGCAGCTATCATGGTGGAACCAGCGAGAAAACAGCGAAAGCCCATGCCGGAGCAGGCAAGAAAGAGGAAAAGGGCTCTGGACAGAAGGGGAGTTGTACACGGGTGAACATCGGGCAAGCTATTTCCGAATGGCAAGAGCTAAAAGAAAAAGAAGGCTGCAAGGCTGACGTGGACCTCGCGATTCTGCTGATGCGATTGTAAATAACATTGGAATGGTTTCTCTCTCTCTCTGTGTGCATGTTCATACTTTCACTGTGTTAGTCATTGTTTGTACTGACGTTTTTTTTTTTTTTTTTTTTGTGCGTTCGCCTGTCTGCTAAGCTCAAAACAACCGCGCCTGGCTTGACGGAGAAACCAGGAGAACAGCTGAGCATCTTTACGACAGTGCACTTTTACTTTCGCCCTCTGGGGGGAGCCTCGCTGGAAAATCAACCCCGGTTGCATAGTATACCTTTAACTGAGAACAAATTAGAGCTCGGCGTTATGGCCTAAAATCAATATCATGATATATTGAGCAGTACACCTCCACAATGAAAAAGGGGCGATAACACTAACGGCTGAAAAATATGACATCTCAAGTCCTCTGGAGCAAAATTTCCATTCGTTGTTGATGTAATGTACAGTCAGACTAATGAACGGGTCCATCGTGCGACCAGACCAGAGTCCAGACGTAGCCGCAACATACTTGACATCTGCTCTTTTTCCTCCTCGAGCAGCTCTCCCGCCACCACTGCCACCAACATCACCATCACCCACTAGTTGAGACTGTTATGCTGACGACACTCAGCTATATTTATCCATAAATCCTGATTAATCCAATCAATTACTTTGACTACAGGCATGTCTTGATGACATCAAAAGCTGGATGACTTTAAATTTCCTGCTTTTAAATTCTGACAAGACAGAAGTTGTAATCTTTGGACCAGAGTCCTCAATAAATAAACTTCTTAATCAATCACTTAATCTGGATGGCATTAAATTGGCCTCTGGTAATACAGTAAAAAATCTTTTTTACTCTGTTTTCGACCAAGACATGTCATTTAAATCCCATATTAAACAGGTTTCCAAAATTTTCATGTTTTCACCTCCGAAATATCGCCAAAATTAGAAGCATTCTGTCCAGGAGTGATGCTGAAAAACTAGTCCATGCATTTGTTACTTCAAGGCTGGACTATTGTAATTCTTTACTATCAGGAAGTCCACAAAATGCAGTTCGAAGTCTTCAGCTGATTCAAAATGCTGCGGCAAGAGTTCTGATGAAAATCAACAAGAGGGATCATATGTCTCCAATTTTAGCTTCCCTTCATTGGCTTCCTGTTAAATCAAGAATATAATTTAAAATTCTTCTTCTAACGTATAAAGTCCCTAATAATCAAGCTCCATCATATATCAGAGCTCTGATTACCCCGTATGTTCCTAACAGAGCACTTCGCTCTCAGACTGCAGGTCTACTGGTGGTTCCTAGAGTCTCTAAAAGTAGAATGGGAGGCAGATCCTTTAGCTATCAGGCTCCTCTCCTATGGAACCAACTCCCAGTTTTGGTCTACGAGGTAGACACCCTGTCTACTTTTAAGACTAGGCTTAAAACCTACCTTATTGTCAAAGCTTATAGTTATAGTGGCTTATGTGACCCTGAGCTATTTCTGTATTAATGCACTATAGGCTTAGGCTACTGGAGGACATCATGGTCTACTTCTCTCCCTCTGCTGAGTTCTCCTACTGTTCTCCAATATGTTGCTTGTTATCATTTCAGCTTTTAACTTTTTGTTTTCTGTCATTTGTTTCTCTTCATAGTAGGTACACCTGGTCCTGCGTTCTGTTAGCTGTGACATCATCCAGGGAAGACAGATCACCCGCTATTACCATTTAAGGTAGAACAGATTACTGGATCAATGTGTGCTTCTGTGATTTTTTGTATCTCTTCTTGTGTCTCTGCTCTGTCTTCTCTAACCCCCAGTCGGTCGAGGCAGATGACTCTTCTTTTAATTCTTTAAACATACCGACATGGGCAAAATTTTGTTGGTTATTGTCCTAAATTTTGGTGTCGGTATATTTTTGGTTCATCGCCCCAGGCCTAGAACAAATGGTTATATGTCTCTTTAAACAGTGTATGCAAATATTTGATTTCAACTGTATATCGAGCGCACATAAAACTTACCCATGATTCTGTTTCTCCTTTTTTACTTCCTCAGTTTTGACATTTATTTCTCCTTACCTCGACCCTGCAAAAAAAAAAAAAAAAAAATACAATATTATAGCAGCACACACACTGACACACACACAGACAGGCAGATAGATAATGATATTCAAAAACAGCCCCCAAAATATACGAAAGCATAATTTGGAGACTGGAATCTGTATTTACACAGTACTATTCTCTAATATTATACGAATCATTGGTTGGACAACAAACAGACAGATGCAATCTGTAAAGGAGCAAATACTCTGTAGAGCAAACTTTATGTACTTCTGGGTGGAAAAAAAAAGACAAGTTAAGTGGGGCTCAGATACTCAACACCTATTAGCAGCAACTAATTTTTGCTGTGATGCATGCAACTTGAGCATGCAATCAATTGTAAATTAAACTAATAAATTTGATCAAGAGGATTTAGCCTACTGAGCTTGTCGGTTTTCTAGCAGACACATATAGACACAATTGTTTATAACAGAATGTTATTGGTAAGGGAATCTGTCATTTTTTACAACATTACTCTATAAAGAACGATCCTGTCCCACTGATTATTGTGAACATAGTGCACAGTGGAGCAGTGGGTAGCGCTGTTGCCTTGCAGCAAGAGTGCTACCCTTGCTCTGGGTCTTTCTGCATGTTCTCCCTGCGGCTCTAACTGGAGAGACGCCACAGATCTATTTTAAAAGTTCAGACAAATCACAAAACGTGTTCAGACATCCGAAACATCTGGAAATACTTACGTCAGTGCGTCTGGAAAGTCCTGCTTCGCATGAGGAATAATGTCAAATGGTTTAAGGCTTCTAGAAAGACATGGAGGATAATTAGATGTTAATTGTGGAGGAATATTTTAAAAATGCGGTCCTTACATTGGATGGAAACCGAGAGAAATGAGCCATTTTTTGTTCTTTTCCCCTCTGTGTTAGGCATGCCAGGGCAGAGCCGACTTCTCTTCTGTCCGCTGCCAGCTCCGGTCAACAGCAGCTGCTCGCCGCTCACTGCGCCGTCTCCGAACAGGGTTGCCAAATCTGACAGTTTCCAGTCCAAACGCAACGTAAAACCCACCTCAATAAAAGCTAGACCAAATCGCAGCCTCTCTTCAAACTCATTTTAAAAGCATAAATTATTATATGCATTCACGCATAGTAAAGCATAATAAGAACCCACTTTCACTAAAAGAAAGAAAGAAGGTTACATAGACAGGCTTCCCCGCACCCAAATAATCAAATTATCTTTCCCAATCATGGCGGAAATATATATATATATATATATATATATATATATATATATATATATATATATATATATATATATATATATATATGTATATTCCATTATCTATGCAAGTTTATCCATCATGGGGTTGCGAGGGGAAGCCAATATCCAGCATATATATATATATATATATATATATATATATATATATATATATATATATATATATATATATATATATATATATATACCTTGTTGTGTCTCTGTGTGTCATATGCAGTCTGACACACAGATCATCAACTCATCAAAATCTGGTGACACATGGTCACCATAACGAATGCCCTATATATATATATATATATATATATATATATATATATATATATATATATATATATATATATGCCTTGTTGTGTCTCTGTGTGTCATCAACTCATCAAAATCTTCACTTTGGTGACACATGGTGAAAATCAAGATTCTTATTAATTCTTGATTTTAAATCATTGTTTCAGCAAAACTGTAAATGTAAAAAATTTAATTGGTTCGAGGGACAACTTTGTTACAGTTTTTGTACCATATAAGAAATTGATTTTGTATTATGTCTTAAGTACAGGGGCCATAACAGGAGCCAGGATCAGTTCTACACAGCCACTGGACCCTGTTGGCCCCTGTCTAGAACAGCCCATGCCAATGATGGCATTATAGTGACCAAATAAAACATCTTGATGTTGCGATTGGATTTCTGTAGTGTCTCTCACACCAAGTCAAAGGATTCCAGGCCAATGAGACTCAGGGTAGCTTACACTCTTAACCCCATTCACAATTGACATTGTAAAATTATAATTTCACAGTAACAATGACTTTAACTGATTGATGATCTGAAGCTCGACAGGTTCAATGAATTTAAAAATAATTGTACAACTGATATGAGCGCAAGGAAACAACATCCAACAGAAATTAATTTTTTTATTTCCGCCAAACAGTGAGAACTACAGATTCTCTAGACATACCTAAAAACCGACAAAATGTTATGAAAAGCGGCCAAAAAAAAAATCAAGCGTACGGCCAAAAGCTGATTTTCCTTGCTCAACGTGTTCAAAACAAGCGTTGCTGGACGGAGAGCCGCCCAATCTGGCAACATTGCATCCGCAGTTTCCTGAGTTTCGCTTCTCGAGAAAGGGCGGGGAAACAATATAACGGAGACACGACTTTAGTGAACAACGGGTAGAGTTCTGCAGTAAGAAAAAAAAAACTTGAAAGAAGATGTAAGCCTACTGGGGTGCAGGAAAGGGGCAAAGAGGGAATACAAGGGTTGGAAATGTCTGTCTCAGTTCAAAAACTGAGAAGACAAATTCCTGGAGTTACAACAGATCAAATCAGAATAATAACTGGATTTTTTTTGACTGTACGTAGGTAATATATCTTAAATTTAAATTCAGCCTGGTGTACAGGTCCAGGTTTTTGTGCAGCTAGCAGCACATAAAGCATATACAGACAGCCTTCCAGGATTCATAACCCATGACTTTTCACAATTTATCAAATACATACAAACTTCAACTTTTTTTTTAGGGATTCGGTACGACTGACCAAGACAAAGCACCGCGCGGCGGGCGAAAAATAATTAAGCTTAACTGTCGCAACTTTTCCCATTATTTTTCAATGGTAGTTCTTATCACTGCGCATGTAATACACTTTATGGCCACCAGCGTAATTTTGGGGGCGCTGTTTCTTCCGTTTCCTCCAAGGAGCATTTTCAATGACAGGCAGCGTGAAACAGAGCTGGAAGTAATCCCAAACCGTCATAATCGACAGTTTTTTTTACAACCCAGTTACAACTTTTCTAAAATTCTGATCATATAAGTATAGGTTTAATCTTTGGGAGTAAAGAAAAGCGAGTTCCCTTAGTCTTCTTAGTATTAAGCATTAATTACACTTTTTGAGAAGGGGTGGATTGGTTGAAAAGATTTGGGTTAGTTAACTAATAAAATAGCTAAATAGTTACCTAAACTTTAGTTAAAATCTTATTTTCTTGACCTGTCCCCCTTGACTGGAATAAGTATACCTCACAGAAAATCCCAGAGTCTCACACCTCAGAGCAAACCTCTGCCTGTGTGACAGCCACCTACCTGCGGAGTTGAGGGTAAACTTTGTTTGCTTTGTTATACCTTTGGACACATTCAAAATAATTTAATAATATCAACATGCTTATTGTGAATCAACTTCATTACACGTTTCAGGGTGACACTGCTGGTGTATTTGCTCTCAGCACAAAGAAAGAAAGAACCAAAGAAAGGTAAGTTGTATCACCTTTTCCACCTATGTTCACTCAGGGGATATATATTCAAACAGAAAATAATAGTCCATTTTCTTTTTTGTTTTCCTCCAACAGATGTCTCAGTGGTACCAGCACTGCCTTTTACAGCGTATCCACGTGCTGGATAAACTATAAAACTATCCCATCTGCCACTGTTAACCCACCCAGCATTAAACCACTGGATGCCCCTTTGACAAAAAACAGAAATTGAGAAAATTGTCAGATATTGTCCAAAAGCAGCAGGACCAGCGACAACCACCAGCAAAAAAAAAAAAAAAACAACAAAAAAACTAAACTAAACATGGAACCGTCTAACTTGTGGCCAACCAAAGTCACAGTTCCAGGGGAGTGGATCCAGTATTTATTTATTTATTTTTTAAACTCAGTCACAAGAGGCAAATTACTTTTACTGTAATAGGGTCTACCAGACCTATGCAGCAGAGGGCATGAGCGATCCACAAATACCATTTGCTGATTTTGCCTGCACAATCAGGAACGGGCAAAAAGAAAATTATCCTACAGGAATGTGAAACTAAGCCCCATTGTCAAATCAACAGGGTTTCCTGTATTTCCAGTCATTTCTTCTAGAAAAAGGCAGTTATATAATTTAACAGAAGAAAAAACACTTTTTTTATTAAATGTTTCCAACCCTCAACCTCTGCTTGTATGGATGTCTTGTTATTTTTTGCTACAAGGACTGTCTCTATCACAACTGGGTCCATGAGAGTACCAATAAATATCAACATATTAGGAGCAGGATTTGTGCCCGTAAGCTCAGACTATATACACTGATTCTGTGAATTTCTAAAAATGCTTTGTCATTTTAATTGTTAAAACCACCACTAAACCTTGTGGTACCATTTTAAGTCTATTTCACCTATCCTGAAGCCCATCCATCCTTCAGTTATGAGCGGTTTCCCACTCTCTGCAGAAGAAGCGCTTCCCCTCAGCATTCTGCCAAATCCATCACAATGTGGACAGGTGAGTGTAGTGTTACATTTCCCCCAGAAACATACTTTTTTTTTTTATTTCAGGCAAAATGTTTCATCTTTGTAGCTTCATTGGACCAGAGCTCCTTGGCGTATTGCCATGTTACCTACATAGCTTGTGGCAGAAATTACATATAATATATAGTTTATTTAAGAAGGGTTAAAAACAGAGAAAAGCTACCCTAAAAGATGATCAGTATGAAATTGTAAAATAAAGTTATCAGCCATTGAGCTTCTAAAGTGAAACCTTCAAATAGTTATTTAGCAATTAAATATTGCTACTGATGAATCTAATGGGACTCAGTGGGAAAGTGGATGGCCACCATTCGGTTTCCAGTCAACAGGTTATTTATTTAGGCTGAGACCACAAACACTTGCTGGGTAAATCGGCCATTTAACATTTTAGCATCACAAAACAGGAGAAGAGCAAAATAGGCAGGAATAACCACATTTCGTCTCATTTTGTAACACACGTCACCATTCATCTAATTTGATACAAATCACAGAGGAGGACAAAGAAAAATGGGCGAGAGCCCAGAATCAGAACAAGTCTACCTCGGTCATGCTCCTCCTCATGGATGTCTTTTTTTTTTTTTTTTTTCCTCTTCGTTGACCATAAATGCCCAAACGTATCAGGCTGTGGTCATTTAATGCATTTATCTCCAAATACTCACCATGAAATCAGGGTTTCTGCAAATTTCCATCAATTAAATTCAGAAAATTTTGAAGCCTTTTAAAAAAAAAACCCAAAAACAAATAAATCCAAGATCTACATAAAACATAAAAAACAAAAACACAATCTTACATAAATTAATAACTAGTCTGTAACCATAGAAAACAGAAGATGAATTAGAATTTTATTCCCATAAACTTATAAAAAGCATAATTTAAGAGCAGCATTTTTTTAGAGGCTTAGCAGGAAAAGAGTGAATGTCTGGGCTTTGTAGTTTTGTCCACAACATAATAGAAGCCAGAACTACAAAAATGAACACCACCACTGGATTCCTTGGTAAAGAAAGAGATCATTAATGAGAAGTAAATGGAATTTTAGATTATAGAAAGGATTATATCTAAAACTTTTTAAAGTTTAAAATGTAGATTTCCAAACTAATCCTGATTCTAGAAGAACCAACAATAATAAAAAAAAAAAAATAAGAGTAGAAAAACCATATAGAATTTAATATGTGCAAGTCATCAACATCACTATGACACTAAAACAAACAAAAGTCACACATGGACATGTTGCGGCTTCACTTTTCAAATTATTCTCAAACACCAAGACGAGGATTAAATCATTTCCTGGATTCAGATACTTTGGAACAGTCTGAGTCAGCAACACAGATTAGAGTCTAGCAGCAGTAGGTGGAATCAAGCACATGAAGCATAGTCTGTTTTTAATAATCGTTGCCCATACAGCACAGTGATGGGTTTATATTTATAGATATAAAAAAAAAGGCACGGGGGCCATATTAAGCGATCCATGACCCAAACTTTCAATCTTTCTGTACAAAAATTACACATCCAGCATCTGCAGCAAACACCTTTACTGAGAAACTCACGACATTGCACAATAAAACCTCCCCATTGTCCAACATATGCAGATTTTTTTCCCCCACAACAACGAGCAGAGAGAGCTTTTGGACACATTTTTTTTGTTGTTGTTGCACTGTGTAATTAAATTAAATTAAAAAGCCATTTCTTTGCTCAGTACAGCTACAAGAAAAGTATCCACCACCACCTTGTAGGCAGGCGGACGTCTGAGCAGAGACGGTAAGCGGGCAAACCTGAATCCAGACCAGCAGAAGGCACTTTTTGTTTGCGGTTACTTGCTGCTGCGCCTGCAGGCGACTCCAGGCACTGCAGGCCTGGGCCTCGCCGCGGCGCAGCAGCAGCAGCACACCCCTGAATGTTCTCCACCGTTTAAGGCAAAACTCCCCTCATCCGTTTTTGGGTCCGCCTTAGCTTTGGCTCAGTCTGAGCTGTCCGGGGCAGCGAGGACGTCAGGCCCGAGAGGAACCGCAGGCCGTTCTGAGACGTTTCCACTGAGGACGTCAGAACCTGTGGGGAGTCCGAGAACTTCTGGCTGACCCGTGTCAACGGAAGAGTCTGAAGACGAGGGCTCCGGCTGCACAGGCTGAGACTCTTCCTGCGTTTGTGACGTGGGTAATGCTGTGTGACTCTGCGGGGGTCGGGTGCACGGCTCAGGGAGTCTTTGCACACACTGGGTCTGTGTTTTTTGCAGCTGCTCTGCGGTGGGGTAGTAAGGCAGGAAAGGCCTCTCGGGCGCGCAGATCCTCATGGCCAGATAGGTGTGCATGAGGAGGTGAGGAAAGCGGGACGTGAAGTACGAGACGAAGTCGTCAGGGATGGAGCCCAGGGTCTCCTGCACCTCGGCAGGCAACTCCCGGTAATGATGTTTCTGCGGAGACGAGATCAATTATGACTCCACGGCAGGGAGGGACGGGGGTTTTAATCCAAAGTGTTCATTTTGCGCCAACTGGCTCTCACCTTGTTCCTCATTGCACGCAGAAGGTCTCTGACCGACCCACCCTTATAGGAGCGAAACTTCCGCAGATCTACCGGAGGGAGACATATCAGACCCACTGAATTTATCAGAGTTAAATCAATTATGGGAAGAAAAACAGGCACGGAATCATGGAGATATATATTTTATTACAAGTAAAACTTTCACTTGCTTGCTTTTTCTCATTCATTCCTATCTGGTCTGATATATAAGAATTAGACACTAGTTGATCTTTTCAAAAACCTTTCCCAACTATAAATTTGATTCAATAATCTACAAAAAAAACAACAAAAAAAACAAGCTGTAGGTTTTTTTTGTCTACAACTTGATTACAGCCGCACAATAAATTGAATCACATTGGTTATGATTCAATATATCGTGCGTTCAATATCTCGGTCGTAAAGTACTGCGTGGATGCTATATTTGGTAGGATGGTATAGTTCACATGCTCTGTATATTGCTAATATCACTATATCTATCAGCTTTAGTATTTTAGCCACTAAAAGTGGACACACGGCGTGGGCATTAAGGACAAAGAGTCAGAAAAATGTAGTTTAATCAAAATCACTTTAGCTTTTCCAAGGTTCAATGATACTATGGCAGCTGCAAAGCTTTCCGATATCATGAACCTTCAGTACTGATTGTGTCCATAAATGAAGGCTTTTCTTTCAAAGAAAACATCGACGCCTGTCTAAGATCTACCAAAACCTTCAGGGAAATATGTTTTGGTTCAAAAGAAACCAGAGTTTTTGCTACAATATTGCAAATTAAAACCAATGTAGCACTTCATCGAAACACCATACCAATCAGTTTCTGCATGAAAAAAAAGGAAGTAAAAGACCCCAAGCATCCATCCAAATGTGGACAGTGTCCAGAAGTATCTCAGTAGTCTAGCCCTGAGGTCTACAACCTTGACAATCTCAGCCCAAATAAATAAAACTTGTTTTAAGACTCTTATGTCATGTGAACTTTTGGAAAAAGATTAGCAGACACCTTGGGCACAATTATAACATTTTCACTTAGGGGTGTGGTCAATTTTGTTGCTGGTGGTTTAAACATTAGTGTCAGGGTGCTGAGTTATTTTAAGGAAAACTTGTGCTGTTAAACAAGGTGTACACTGACTGCTTTAAATTGGATCAAAGTGTCATATTTAGTGTTGTCCCATCAAAAGATATAATGGAAAATTAACATAAATGTGAGGAGGATTTACTCACTTTTGTCAAATATTATACATTTTATGTTTTCTGAATGAACTGTACAGAAATACGGCACATTAATGGTGGAACAAGCACTGATCTGTTTCTTTTTTTTTTTTTTTAAATCACAATAACCTTGGTAGATTTTTGAGCTCATGGGTAAATGATAAATAATCCTGACTGGGCTGAGTGTTTATTTCTTACTCTTTTCATGAATTTAACGTTAAAAAGTGTCCCTGTGACATTCATTTTACTCATTAATGAAACAGTTATTCTAGGGCGTGATCCACAGCGGGTGGCACTGCAGGCAGGAAGCCGTCGACTTTACACAGACTTTATTTTTTTCACTTTCCTGTGACAGGAAGACGGAAGATTTATATTGTCTGCGAGAGCAAGTCAAAGGAGAACATCTGAACCAAAAAAAGTACCACATTTAAGAGTGAGATGAAAAAAAAAATGAAAAAAAGAGAAAAACACCACCACCACCACAAGAAACAGAACAAGTTGTTTAGAAGACTCTAAATCGTGGCACACCGCTTGCACCTCTTAAAAGCAAACTCATCATACCTGTCTGCAGTGGCACTGTGATGTGCTCCCTCCAGTCGCCCTTGACGACAGCCCTCCCTCCTCTCTCCAGCTGCCTCACGATTGGTCCGTCCAGCGGCTCCTTTTCTATTCTGTCACTCACATCCTGCAAAAAACAGTTTTTAATCACATGCTTTTAATGTGCAGCAAACAAAAAGCAGCTAATGGGTCCCTCACTGCGTGGAGGGGCTCTTCTTTGAGACATAATTCCTCTTAAATAAGAACAGTGAAATTGCTCTAATCCCCTAAACACATCTACAGACATCAGGGTTCCTACAGCACAAGGCAAGTTAAATTGAAGACTTTTTAAGACTTTTTAATGCCACTTGAAATAAAAAGTTAAGACCAACTTCACGATAAACAAGATAAACCTGAATGCGACAACTTTACCCAAATGTTTATTTTAACATAAACCATTACTTTCTGGCTCAGTAGGCATGTTAAAGATTTTGAAAACATTCCATATAGGAAGAAAGCTAAAAAACACACAAATTACAGATATATTTTTAACAACTACTGAACTGAATTCACAAACTTTGTTTTGTTCCCTACTAAAATAAACTATAAATCAGTGACAACTCTTTTTCACAGCTATGGTCCGGCAGCAACAGTTTTTATTGGTTCCGCTATCGGGACGGAACCAATAATGGTTACATTGAGCCGTTCGGTAAATTTAAAAAAAATATAATTGTATCAATTATTTGACTGTTTGTTACCAGGTCATAAATAGGATTTTATTTTTGTAATCCTTACCAATTTTAAGACCTAAGAAAGACTTATTTAAGACATTTTAATGCCAATTAAGGCCTTAGTTTTATATTACAGAATTCAATGCCATTTAAGACTTTTTAAGGATCCGCAGGAACCCTGAGACATGGAGAGTGTGGAAATACAACCTATACATTGAGTTTGTATTTAGTAAAAGGAGGTACCTCTAACAAAAATTTGGGAGTTCTTTGCTGGCGCTGCGACTAAAATTAATGTCTGAACCTGAACATTAACCTACATTTATAACAAAGTCTATCTGAAGCAGTGCAATCAGTTCATATATGATGAGAATCATTGCTGCCTCTGCAGGCGTGCAGGATTCTGGTCCAGTGTGTGAAACCAGGCCCAACCTGGAAGAACTGCAGCTCCTTCTCCAGACTCCAGAAGAAGGGATGTTTGAGAACACTCTCAGCGGAAGGTCTCTTCTGGGGATCCATGCGCAACATCTGTTCAATGAGATCCCTGGCAACAATATCCCCTGAGAAGAATAAAAAAAAAAAAAAAAACACACAAATGTTATGAGTAATTTGTGAGACGAGCACATTTCTTTTTTTTGCACCTTGTGTTGCTGTTGAAGAACAAACTAAACGGAAGTTAAAAACGCTCTACTTTACTCCACTTGGCCTCATTTCTCACCGTGTTTGTCACTTAGCAGAGAGTCGAGGCTGTATGCACCCAGTAGGATGTTCGCCTGCCTCTGTAGGGACTTGCCGAAGGGGTGACATCCCTGAGACACCACGTAGTAGAAGACACAACCAGCAGAGAAGATATCCACCGCGTAGGTCTGCAAGGAAACACAGATGCACAAACCACCGTCATAAAAAAAAAAGATGCGTACAGCAAATGTATTTGTACTCATTCCAGCTGCAACTCCATCCCCGACTCACCGGGTTGTCCTTGAAGTCCTCACTGAGAACCTCTGGAGCAATCCAACCCTCGGTCCCCGGGACCCCGGACCTTCTGCTGAAACTGTGACGCCCCACCGCCAGCTTCTTGCACAACCCGAAGTCTGAAATCATGGCCCGCACGCGCCCGTGTGCGTTCGGCATGGACACCAGGATGTTGTGGGGCTTCAGGTCTCTGTGGACTGGTGGGACGCAGACAATTAGGTGTCAAAAAAAGATAAATAAAAACCAACGACAAGGAGGAGGAGAGTAAAAAAGCATTTCAGGGACACGTACCTATTTTGAGAGAGTGCAGATGGGCTAAACCTGACATGGTCTGCTGCAGAAGCTCCACCGGCTCCAGTCCATGGCGGTCGAAATCCTTGCTCTCAACATACTGGCAAGAGGAAAGCAACAGTGTTGAATATAGAATAAAAAAAATCCTTCAGTAAAGAAAAAAATATATATAAATCAGGGTGATAAAATGTTTTAACAAAAATCTTCAGAGTAGAACCCCCCCCCCCCCCAAAAAAAACAACAACAAAATAGATAAAAAACACAAGTTTTCTTTAAGGAATTACTATCAATTAATTTAAAGACATAGGGAGAGCTCTTTATGTGTGAAATTGTGTCAGCTGGTTCAGCCTGTTAAAAAGATTGATGCCCAACTACCTGATGCTGTCAATCTGTAATGGGATGGTTGGAGTTTGCTTTTGTGAGGACGAACACGTCATCAGCATATAAACAGATTCTATGGTTATGTTGGCAGCTTCAATACCATGAATATATTTTGACCGACTGCGGTTAGTAACGAGCATTGAGGACTTAAACGATAATTGGATTCATGATTGGAAATTATGTACAAATCAAAATATATTCGTTTTATTCACTCAGTCAAAAACCCTTTCTGCATTTAAGCGAATGAGTTAACTGGTTTTATTTTCAATGTTGCAACAATCTATTTAACAAACAAGTGCTCTTGTATTATTAATATGCCATACTGATTTCTAATACCTCCAGCCTGGTTGGGGTGTGTAATATGAGGTTATTTTTCAAGCCGAGGGGCCAGTGTTTCGTAACTGAAGGCAACGTCTGCATTTAAAAGCAATTTTATAGGCAGTAGCCAGAGGGCAGAGTGAGATCTTTAACATGCTTGAGGGTAAGATTGATATATGAGCAAATCTTGTTTGGAGAGAGTATTCAGGTTTCATTAATTTCTGTTGGAAGTTGAGAGGCCAGCAGTGGACTGAAATCTTTGTAGGGAAATCTTCAGGTCCAGGAGCCACTGAGCACACAGTTTGATGGCATCATGGAGTTCAGCTGTTAAAGGTCAACCTTCACTCGTTTTCTGAATAAGGACATGATTTTAAAAATTGATGAATTACCTCCTGTAGAGTGGCGGCACACAGCTCTATGGCGATGTACTGGAACTGACGGTCCCGCTCGGTGCAGAAGTAACGGATGACGTTCGGATGCTCGTCCGACTCCCTGAGCAGCTGAACCTCTCGGTCCGCGAAGCTGAAGCACTCTGGGAGGATCCTCTTCACCGCCACCGGACGGTTGTCAAACTGACCCCTTTTTGGAGAAAAAAGCACAAAGACGACATTGTGATTGGAGAGCATTTGTGAAATTCTAACCAGAGGCTGACACGACTGAGTCGCCTTACCTGTAAACAATGGTCCCTTCAGCACCGTGGCCCAGCACCTGTTTGGGTCGGAAGGTTATGTTGCCAACTCTGACCGTCGTGAAGTCCTCCTCTGATAAAAAAAAAAAAAAAAAAAAAAAAAAACACATTCCAAAATGTGAAAACTAAGCTAAAACAAATCCACTGATTTGGGCAAAAAGCAGAATTTGACAGCCTTACCTCCATCTTCCTGCTCGTAGGTGGAGCTCCCCACCTCAGACACGGACAGGTTGGAGTGGTTGGAGGCCCGGGGCGTGACGTTGGGGCTGCTGTGGTCCGAGCAGTCGGAGCGAGCGCGGGCCACCTCCAAGAAGTCGCCGTCCGGAGACAGACCTAAGCCCGCGTCCACCGGGGCGAAGGGCTGCTGCCTCTGGAGCAGCTCCAGCCGCTCCTCCATCTGCCTCTGGAACTCCTGGTGCTGCAGCTGCTGCTGCTTGTGCACATTCTGTGGTTAGAAAGACAACAAAGAAAAACACATTTTTCCCCCCTCCTTTGTCAAAAGGTCAGCAATAAGCCATCTTCTACAGGACTGTCTCAGAAAATTAGAATATCGTGAAAAAGTATACTAGTAGGCTATTCAACTAATCACTTGAATCGTCAAATTAACTCGAAACACTGCAGGGTTTCCTGAGCCTTGAAAAACACTCAGCTTGCTTCAGTAAACTAAATCACAAGTATGGGGAAGACTGCTGATCTGACTGCTGTCCAGAAGACCATCATTGACACCCTCCATCAGGAGGGTAAGACACAAAAAGAAATTTCTCAAAGAGCAGGCTGTTCACAGAGTGCAGTTTCAAAGCACATTCACAAAAAGTGTGTTGGAAGGGGGAAATGTGGCAGGAAACGCTGAACAACCAAGATCTGGCACCTGCCCACAGTGCCAAAACCACCAGTAACTGGTGTACTGACCATGGCATTACTGTCCCTGATTGGCCTGCCAATTCCCCTGACCTGAACCCCATAGAGAATTTGTGGGGTATTGTGAAGAAGAAGCTGAAAGACACCAGAGCCAACAATGCAAATGAGCTAAAGGCCGCTATTGAAACATCCTGGGCATCCATAACACCTCAGCAATGCCACAGGCTGATTGCCTCCATGCCACGCCGCATTGATGCAGTAATCTGTGCAAAAGGATTCCCAACCAAGTACTCAGTGCATTAATGGACATTTTCAAATGTTTGATTTTGTTTTGCTGTTATATTTTTTTTTTTTTACTTGGTCTGAGGAAATATTCAAATATTTTGAGATAGGATTTTTGAGTTTTCTTCAGCTGTACGCCATAATCAGCGATATTAAAACAATAAAAGGCTTGCAATATTTCAGTTGATTTGTAATGAATCCAGAATGTATGACATTTCATGTTTTTTAATTGCATTACAGAAAATAAAGAACTTTATCACAATATTCTAATTTTCTGAGACAGTCCTGTATGTTTCTCAGGACTGGAGGACACAGAGTGAGGGATTGGACGACCCAAATAAAATCTCATTTTAACACCTTTCATTTCAGAACATGCATACTGCCAGGCGTTCTAACAGGCTTTGCAGCTAGTAGCCAGAGTCGTGCTGTAAATCTGGCACAAAACGAACTTTGATACATTAGAATAGGTCATATTATTTTCTTACCTTGGGGTAGACTATAACAAACGCCACCCAGCCGGCCAGAAGGAAAGTGGAGAAGATGATGGTGGCCATGTCTTTGAGCATGGAGTCCACGGGCGCTTCTGAGCGCACCGTGCGGCCGCTGGCTCCCGGTTCCTGGATGGAGGTAGGAGGCGGCCCGTCGTCCATGCCGCTATCGTTCACCTTCTACAGCAGACAGTCACAGAGCAACGTTAAAGAGAAAGCGTCCACAGAGGGTCAGGACACGTCCGTCACACGCAGGAGGACACCCACCTCCTCTCCTTTCTTGTCGGTGGTGGGCGGGATGACGTTGGCTTGGTTGCGTGGGAAGTTCTCGGGGAAATTCTCCAGGATCTTGGTGTGAGCCTCGGGAGGCGTTTCATGATGACCTGAAACACAATATGAGAAACGGTCCAAACAAAGGAAGTCTACAGTATCCACAACACCAACAGTAATACTGTAATGGAGAGTTGCAGCCTTTTTTTTCTCCTCAACAGCTTTACATGATTCAAAAAAAGAGAGAGACAGAGACAATAGACCAGCTCCTTTTCAGCCACAACAACATTTCTTTTTAAAGAAACCAGTTTTAGGAATGGAGTCACCACCCTTCTCCACGCCTCCCTTATACATGCTACACCAATATGAGAACGCATTCATAAAGCAGCCTTAATGCTCATGTTAAATCATCTCTTAAATTCTTGTTTTCCTCAGCTGCAGTTACGCTGCAAAAACAGAACTTAAAATAAGTAAAATGTTCTTAAAGTTAGTGTATTTGTCCTTGATTTGAGCAGGTAAATAAGATGATTTGCCAATGGAACAAGATTTTTGACCTTAAAATAGGAACAATTCATCTCCATCTTATTTCAAGTGCAGAATGTCTAATTATCTTATATTAGGGGTCAAAATACTCATTCCATTGGCAAATAATCTTATGTACCTGCTCAAATCAAGGACAAATACACTAACTTTAAGAACATTTTACAAATTTTTAGATCTGTTTTTGCAGTGTAAGATCACAAACAGATAGTGTCCATAGTTCAGACACAGTTTGCACCAAGTTATGCTTTAAAAATGGACCTGTAAATAAATAAAGATCATTTTAATTGGGATAAACTGATCTTTTAAGACTAAACATATAATATAGTGCCTGTAGGTAAAACTCCAGCTTTTCTTTTTAATATAAACGATTAGATCTCGTTATAGATTTTTCGTTCTGTGAAAACTTGTCCTAGTATCGAGAAAATGTGGCATTTGACTGAAGGTTATAACGCCGTGAAAATTGTACCGGCCCATGCCTTATTACAATCACCTCCACTTTAAGCTTCATACCTATAATGCAATTTGTTTTTTAGATGTTATAAAGAAATGAAAACAAAAAATGTGTTTTTCTAAGAGCAGAGCCAAAGCGAAGTAGACATTATACAATGAAATCCTGTGACTAGATAAATATTATAACAAAATCCCAGGAGGTAGGTAGATGGGCTTTTAGAACACGATTATTACCAAAACTTTCTGCTTTTCTTCAGGCAAAAAAAATAAAAAAAATCCATAATTTCTGTAATTCTGCCAGTTATCCACTAGATGGCAGAGCACATTTACCTGAAGCAGTTTCTAGCCTAAGGGGTAGTGAGGTGTCTCTGGTTAGGAGTGCAGACATTAAAACATTAAGACTTTTTAATAACTATACAGAGACATCCAACCATTCCTCTTTCTCCCAGAGCCAAAATAAACTGTGAAGCTAAAGATTCGTATTCGGCTGTGATTTGCTTTGTGTAGTACCTATGAGAAGCAGGTAGTTCCTCATAAAGTTGATCCGGTTTCGCTGTCGGAGGCCAGCGTTGAATTTCACGCTTGTGCTGGGCGTGATGACGCACTCCTTATCCTCCTCCGTCTCCTGGCTATCGGGGCCTTCCAGCAGGGGGAAGGTGCTTCCACGAGGCTAAGGACAAACACACATGTTCTCTTATCAGTCGCCTCATTAACTCTAAAAAGGGACTCACTGGGAACAACCTCCTATTTCAAACATTTTCAAGGTTTATGGACTAAGAAACAATAAGAAAACCTTGGCAGGGTTGAAACCAACTCGATAAAAATGTATCAATACTGATAAAAAAACAACAACCTTGAAACAAAAAGAAAACTATTAAAGAGCAACCAAACCTGTGTCATGGCTGTGCTGTTCATACGATCAATGCTACGCTTGGTTTAACTAGTGTTTATATGCAGATTGTGCTCACCACCACTGTAACGCCATCATGAACCAGAGAGGGCGACGCATACAGGCTCGTAGAGTATTTGCCCACATATAAAGTGGCCCTGGAAAGAGCGAAAAATAAATAAATACTGCAGTCAGTTAAACTTGTTTCACCAAAAACACTTCAACGTACTTGATGCTAAACTGAGCCGTGACAAAGATAAGATCTCGTCAAGCCTTATAACAAGGCTAAAAACATTTTCTGCAGCAGGTGTGGAGCTGGATGCGGTGCTTTTAGTTACTTTACATTCACTTTATAGCTCCAATTCATCCAACATAAACACAACTGCATTCATTAAATGCTCCGTATCGACACGTGGTTCACAGACAAACTGCAGATGCATCACTTGTATACGTTTAGATAAACAACACAGACTGATATATGTGAAACTTTCATTTGCGTTAATTTTGATGATTATGGCTTACAGCTAATGACAACCAAAATGAAAATTTCCAAGAAAATTTAGATATAAACATGAGACAAATAGAAAAAAAGAACTTTAATACAGGAATGTCAGCCTATTGAAAAGTACATCCATGTACTGTAGGGTAGGATCAGGTCAGGTAACGGGAGCTTGATTCACACACAAAAAAAACATTAAAACTTACGTAAAAACTTACTTTATTCTGTAAAGAGGCCTCTGGAAAAAAACTGCTGCTTGTGCACATTTTTTTTCTATCATACACTTAACCTTACATTATTTACTTAATAAATAAATCCCTTTAGCAATAACCTTTTGTGGCTCACCCTGTTGGAAGGTTTCAGCCCATTGGCTACACAGCCGTAAAGTCTGCAGCATGATGGTAAACATCATAACGCAACGTTTCTGTATTAAAAACCTGTTTTTAACCGATTAAACTCATAATCATCAATATCATTCAAAATAAACCCCTGAAATATATCTGCTGTGTGTGTAATAAGTCTACTCCTAAATATATATATATCTGAAAAATATATATATCGATGATGATCCAATGTATTTTTCCATAGTTTAGTACTAATGGCTACTCAAAACAAGAAAAAAAAAATCTGAAAATGGAGGTAAATGATGTAAAAGAATTACTTACATGAATTTATTTTTGGGTTTCTTCTCCTTTGGGAAGGGATATTTCCACTGAGTGATCCGTCCCACCTCTCCGGACATGAAGGTGAGGTACCGCAGCGTTTCCACGGCGACGTTGGTGTGGGGGACTTTGCGAAGACCCTCGCGCTGCCAGATGTACATGGCCACCACCGGAGAGTTGTAGTTCTGCACCCACTGAATGTCGCCCGTCTCGCTGTCCACAGTCACCACCAGGCCGTCGCCGTTGGACACAAAGTGAGCCATTTCTGTGGAACGGATGGAGAGACGCCATTACCATGATGCTCTGCGTGTTAGAAAGTGAAGCGACCGCAGAGCGTGATGCGGGCGTAGGAATCTCACTGTATTTGATGTCGTCGTCAGGGAGAGTGGAGGCATAGTCGGAGTAGGTGGCATTCCAGCGCAGCTCTCGGTTCTTCGTGTCATACATGGTGATGGTGTACTCTAACGAGGACAGAAACGTGCAAGGTTATGTAAGCGCCACACAAAGCAGGGTTTCGCTTTCATTATGTAATGAAAGCTAAACGGTGTTAAATTTTCTTTAAAAATACAATGGTCGACAAAAAAAAAAAAAAAAAAAAAAAAATGCAAAAATGTTAGGGAGCAGATTATTATGGAGTCTGAGGTCCTGTTTGGAAATCAAATAAATCGGCAAAAATAACAAGCATTGGATACATTTTTTTTATAATTTATTATTATTTATTTTTTTTACAAAGTCTGAAGTTTGACCAAAAAATAAACGAAACAAAAAACACAATGCTGGTTAAGAAAAAAAAAAAAAAAGTTCTGTTTTTACCCGTGCGTCCCAGATAGAGAAGGGATGAGGACGGACAGAGCATCTCAGCAAAGGAGGACGTCAGAGTCTGCTGTTTTTCACCCGTTAGCAAATCCACCACATACCACAAGTCCTGCTTTTTACCTGCAGACAAACACGCAGAGGAAACTCGTTACTTGTGCAACGTCAGCTTCCTAACTGCACATGGCAAAAGCATTACTTTCTTTTTGATTTGCTTAAAACGCCTTTACAAACATCATTATTGCTTATGCTGTACCTGCATTTATACATTATGCAGCGTATTGCAGTGCATCAAAGAGGTTTATGAGGTAGACCAACAAAGTTGAGGATAATTGTGAATTAAAAAGGAAGTTAACCATCTTAAAAACGAAACATTATGGTACTACAGCAAAACTTAACCATCTGAAATGAACAGACCGAGCAAGGACACCATTAACCTCGGAGACATTCCAGAGGCTTAAAGTAACTCTGGAGGAGCTGCAGGGATCCACATTTCAGGTGGAAGAAACAAAATGTACTTTGAAATCTGTCTAATTTATTGTACCAGTACAGCCAGAGATACAGATAAATGGTTTAGCAGCAATTCATGTGTTAGAATGGCCCAGTCAAAGTCCAAACTTAACAAAAGCTCTCCGTTCAACTCCACCGAGCAACTACGACAAATGGGGAAAACATGTCCATCTCCAGATATGCAGAGATGACAGTCATGCCCAAAAGACCTGCCTCTGAAAAGTGTTTCTGCAACATATCGACTCAGGCACGGCAGGCCTTGTAAAAATACTGCGTGTCGGTCTGAAGCATTAAATCTCAGTAAAATACGTTGAGGTCTGAGGTTTAAACCTGTGACAAAAGGTCAAAAGGGTCAAAAGTGCATCACCAATTTGTGCAAAAAGCCCCGTTTACAGCTTCCTCGTTAAGAAGACGGTTCAACTGACTAAACGAGGCCCTTTGATCAAACCCAGTTATGCAAAACGACTTTCTAGGTTAGACCCCGACGTGGATGAGTTTTATCACTATATAGTAAAATAACTAGTCGGGCACATTTTTTTTTTTGCATTCATATCTTCTACTGCATGTTGGCCAGAGTGTGAAGACTCATACACCTGACTAATCACACATTAAAGCAGGGGTCTAGAGCTCAATCTAAAATTTTATTTTATTCTGTTGCTCTTCCTTTGGAATCAATCTTGCATTTATATCCATTTAAAATGACAATATCTAAAAAATAAATAAATAAATAAATTTAAAAAAAAGCATTAAAATGTTTTATTTTACATAAAGTTAAAACGAGCTCCGACTCTTCTAGTTCAAAGGTTGGTACTGGTGGCCCTTCGTGTGACACAGTACCAACCAAGTAGCTCTCAGTTTTAAACACGGTTGGCGACCTCTGCGTTAAAGTATTCACCCGACCAGCAACGGTCTGCATCTGAATAGCAAACAGCGTTAGCCGAGTAAAAGCAAACGGCCGACTGATGGGGACACGGCGAGGAGACAAATGTGACCAGCTCCTGTTCAAACAACGGTAGATCAGCGTTCCTGCGTTAGTGGTCGTAAATTCAAAGGAGCTGATGCTACGACGGCCGATTTAGCGAGACCCGGAGACAATGTGTTGCGTTCTGCTAAAGCCAGATAACGCCCCACTCCCCCAAAGGGAAGGCGATAAAACACAGGATCTACCGACGCGTATGCATATGAGAGGCTGTGACCGCGATGCCGTTGATTAAAAGGTCTCAAGGATGAGTTTTTACCCATGTAAAGGATTCCATCAGAGCTGCGGCATGGCGAAGCTTGGACCAACTCAGGGATGGTGAAAGGTAATTTCTGTCAAAGCAAAACAAATAATAATAATTTAAGAAAAATCATAATAAAAAAAAAAAAAAAAGGGAAACAACAAAATATAGAAACACGTCGTAAAAAAACGACCACAGCTGCAAACTCAGAATGAGAAAGCATGACTGTATTATTTTTCTACAGAACAGGGAACTGAGAGGTGCTTCACACCAAAGATGGAAGATTGAAATGTTTTGATAAAACCTATTTCCTCTTACTGTGAGGCCCTCGTCGTTCTTCCCACCCAGGGAGTACAGGCTGCCGTCGTTGGGGTCCGGCAGGAACGCCGGCCTGGAGAGAACAAAAAGTGGTACGTTCATTCTCAAGACGCAAGTGGAGCTCAACAGGTTGCAGTTATCACTTTGCATATAAACGCCTCATGTTACATACAGATAAAATGCAGCAGAACACAGTGGTTTGCAAAAGTAGTCATGAAAATGTACCCTTTGCACATTTTGTCACCTTACAACTATAACAATAGTTATAGGACCAACTCAGTGTGGAGCAAAAGGAAAAAGATTTTAGGTTATTTCATAAGCTAATAAACATCTGAAAAGTGACTGTAAAACCATTCTGTGCAAAAAATAAATAAATAAATAAATAAATAAATAATAAAATCAATGCTCAAGCATTTTCTGCCCTGAATGTAGCTCAATTGGCTCTGACCAGCTTCCCTCACTGCAAAAACAAAACTAAAACTAAGTCAAATTTTCTTGAAATGAGTGTATTTGTCCTTGATTTAAGCACGTAAATAAGATGTTTTGCCAATGGAATGAGATTTTTGCGCTTAAAATAGGAACGATTCATCTCCATCATCTTATTTAGAGAGCAGAATACCTAATTATATCATTTTAGGGCTCAAAGTACTCATTCCATTGGCAGATCATGTTATTTACCTGCTCAAATCAACAACAAATACACTAATTTCAGGAAAATTGAACTTATTTTTAGTTAATTTTTTTCAGTGCATGATTAATTATTATGAGAACATCAAATATGAGATGGCGTTTAATGTCACCATCTGTTGTGCTTGTTAAAAATAGGAATAGGAACAACTCATCTCTATCATCTTATTTCAGGTGCTGTATATCTAATTACTTATTTTAGGGGTCAAAATACTCACTCCATTGGCAGATAATCTTATTTACCTGCTCAAATCAAAGACAAATACACTAATTTCAAGAAAACTTGACTTAATTTTAGTTCCATTTTTGCAGTGCTGTCTCTGCTAAAGGAACCATCCTCCCAACATCCTGATGCCACCACCACGTTCCACCCTTGGAAATCACAGTTTAAGGATTTCTTCACTTATAACCCTGAGGACTTCACAGAACAACTGGATTTACACTGATTAAATTACACACTGCAGGAGGTTTTACTAATCAGACAATTTTAAAAGGCAACTAGTTGCACTGGATTTTATTTAGGTGCATTAGCAAAAAAAGGGGGACTGAAAAAAAAAAAACATTTTGTATTTTATGTATCAAACATGAGCAGATTCACAGGGTTTGAACACTTTTTGCAAAGCACCCTGTACATGCGGCGCCACGTGAGGGGAAAAAAAGTAAACTCGGATACCTACTCTGCTACGTGTGTCGGGACCTGAAGAACTGGATCTGTGAGGAGAGACAAAAGGAGGAAAAGACGATAGTCAGGACTGACAGGAATACCATCCGGCAGAGGGAAAACGCGGCCAGTGGCCGTTGAGTGGGAGAGGCGATATGAACACCGGAGACGCCGGACCGCAGAGGACACAAAGTCCAAACGAGCATGCGGGCCCTGGCGGCAAACATGAAGGGCAAACAGATAAGTCAGTGAACGGCTTTCTGTGAGTAAATGCGGCATGACACACCAGCACGGCCAACAGGAATAATCATTTGATGTGATCACACAACCAAACAGCTGTCCGACAGCCTTTCAGCATAGATGCATGGGATAAAATCTTGCTAAAAGTGGCTTAAAAGCCGACAAAAACAAACATGTTATTGGGTAAATGCTTGCATTAGATTTCTATCATCTTTCAGCAGGGTTACCAAACCAGCCGAGCCCCGAACCTGAAGCGTCTGTTGCTAAAAGACAAACACCCAACTCCCGCCGGTGTGAACAAACTGGGTGTGGACCAGGCGGAGCTGGAAGGTGGCTACAATGAGACGGGCAAGGTGTGGGGGATAATCCGGAGACGGCAAATAACCGTTTTATCCTGTCAACATTAGTCCTCGGCAAACGTAATTGAATAGGACGTCACGAAAAACAAGCTTTTGTTGTCTTTATAGGGGGTTCAACCCAACCGGCTGAAATATAAATACGTGTTTGCAAAGCCAACGGAAGGAGAGGAGCAAGCAGGTTTGGTGTTAAACTGTGACAAAGATGGAAGATCTCTGCTCTCCTCTCATCGCGTCCGACTGAAAGGCAACAGGTGTGTGCAGAGCCTGGCGACGTTTATATTCAGGAGCTGTTCCAGGAAAACAGATGATGCGGAGGAGGCAGCTTCTGCCTCACAGTCGCACATTTTGGTTATTGAACGGACCCAAGCAAGACTACCGAGAACAATCAATTTGTTTCCCCCCCCCCCTCAAACTCTTAAGAGTGTCTGCAAAACGAAATCCACGGCGGACACTGGAAACCGTGGGCTTAAAACGAGATCACGAGAGAAAAACTGCTTTTAAATGTTACTTAAACAGCCCTAAAAAAACAAAAAAAAAGTAATCATAGAAAGTAGTTTTCCACGCTTCCTTATCTAATGCAATTCCAGCGCATGCAGAGCCTTAACCTGGTCACCATGGTGCCGGCCGTCAGCGCAGGAGACTCTGTGGTAAAGTTGCTGATCCTGGTCCACTCACAGCTTGATAAAAGGCCGTATTTCCCCCTCGCTCGGTTAATAATTACTCTATTTTCATGGCTAAGAGAACCTGAATGAGCAGCCTCTTCTAGTATGGGCTTAAAACAAGACTTTAAATATTATGTTTTATAAATGTGAAAAAAAAAAAAACCCAACACAGAGAGGCTGTGTTTTGAGGATTCCAGATATATAAACTTGTAGAAAATCTTAATTAGACCGGCTAGACCATATGATCCTGGGAGTGATATCAATAATAATAATAATAATAATAATAATAATAATGTGCACAGGCTTTATTTTTTTAAGACTGACATAACAATTTAGCTAAAAAAAACAAAAAAACAGATTAGCTAAGTACAGTAAAACCCAAAGAATCCTGGAGAACTGGCTCACATAAGGAGCGCCGTGAAACCGTGCCCAAGCCATGCAATTCTGACGATTATAAAGTTTATGATACACCGACTGGTCAAATAGATTAAATTATGCCACGCTGAAGACAGATTGTTTTGATTAGATAGAAAGTTTATTTTAGGGCTGCAGCTATTGATTATTTTAGTAATCCATTAATCTATCAGTTTTTTTATTAATAGATCTTCATGAATTAACATACCTCAAGTGACGTAAACTTACAAAAAAAAAAGTTTGTCATTTACAATGTAGTTAAAATGTATGATAAACATAAAAAAAATAATTTTGGCATGTTAATTTAATAGTTTAAGTTTATCTAATCCATCTATCCCTGCTCTGCAAAACAGCAGGTAGTATAACTAGGACTGCAACTATTATTTTGTTAATTGTTCAACCTGTGTACTTTTCTTTTTAATGTATTAATAATGAAACAGCAAAAAGTGTTTTTTTTTTATCTAAAATAGAACTTGAACTAGGTGAGGCTTAAACTTTGCCACTTGAGTTCTGGATAGAGAATATTTACTGACAAAGAAGGGTTGTCATCTTAAATGTAAAATGGAAATTGTTTTTGTACAGTCCTGACTTAATTTCTCCTCTGAGTGGGTAGTTCTCTCAGCAAATGACATATTTTAGAGTCTGTAGACTCTAATTAACGATTAAATTACTTAATTAGTTGACAATTACTTCAGCAATCATGATTAATTGCTTCAGCCCTACTTTATTTCAGACTTAAGGCCCAGCTATTAAAAAATGGATAAGAAATAAGCACACAACACAAATGCATAACGGAAAACATAAAAAAAAACAAGAAAAAAAAAAACATGATTGTAACAAGTGGTGCTCTACAGCTGAGGGTTGTATCGCGTAGGGCTCAATGGTGGGTTTCCTACGACAGTCATAATCTTACTCTCAGATAATTTTATCTGATATAGAAACCTGGAGGTTAAGCACAGCCTGCAGAGCGCCATCTCCTACTGTCATGAAGCAAAGTTCTCGCAATGCATCGTTTGTGCAAGGCCTTTATTTGTGAAAACAACTATAAGAAAAAAAGAAAAGCAGAGGCTCGTTCTTGGTGTTTCCCAAAAAAAGTTAAAATCTCATCTAGTTTTCATGAACTGAATCTTGCCAATCGTCTTGTGAGATAATTCTTCACGTTGATGCGGTGGGGTCAGCATCTTGTGTTTTACTCAGAACACTGTAGACGTAAACTGAAAAGTTTATTACGGCAGACGCCAAGTCTAATTTACTAAATTTTTCCAGAGCCGACAAAGTGAAAATAGGATCCCGCTGCTTTCCCATGGGGCACCAGGACAACAACGGTACTCCGTGTTTGAAATGCGACGTGAACAACGAGGAGAGAAGCCTACGGACACTTTAACTTGACACCAGCCATCTCCTCTTACCTTCTTTCAGCGTCCATTTGATGGAGCCTGATTTCTTGCTGACAGCATGCAGGTTTCCATCCAGGGTGGACACAAAGAGGAGGCTTTCAGGAAGGGCAACCGTGCTCGCGCCGCAAAACCCCTACAGGAACAAAAAAAAAAAAAACAGCACAAATAGATATAATATCATGTAATTCAGCAAAGAAAAGACACCCAGACACTGACTGTCAGTGTCTGGGTGTCTTTTCTTTGCAGATGTGTTTATGCACGCATCCTGCTTTTTAAATTCCCAAGTTAGAACATGTGCGCCTGTATTACAGCAGTGGATAATAGGCCCGTAATTGCTCCGGTATTAGTTGGCCTCGTGCACCGCAAACGGCATCGAAATGTTGAAATAATTGGATGATATTAAGATACCTGGCAGAGGATAATAGACTGGCGACCTACTGAAACGTTGCCTGGTTTAAAGCAAGAACTGGAGCGGCGGTTAGGGAGGAACAGGAAAACCCGACAAACTGAACATGAGGCTGAGCCCATTTCACCTCTTTGCACACAGAACCACCAACATCTAGGGATCATGACTCAGTTGGAAATCTGGTAGAGCTGAGCAGGCATGAAGAAATTCGCAGGTACACCACAAATAAACAAAAAAACAAACAAAAAAAAAGCGGTTTGAGCAAGCGCCTACACAACATTATTGCCCTTCTCTGCAGAGTAACACCAGGTTTGGAAGAAGCTGATATTAGCCGGGCAGTCAGTCAGTCAGTCTGTGGCCACATGTGGTTATGAGCAGTGTCCGAAATTAACTTCCTGATTCATCGGCCAAGTTGGCCGGTAGATGTATAAACTAACCGGCCAAGCATGTTTTTACCGGCCAAAATATCACTTCTGACTGACCCCCGCTAAATATCTCCACATAATCCAGCTAAGTAGTTAGCCTGAGCTAAACGCTAGTTGTTAGCAAACGGACATGACGTAGTTTCAATCGTTCTCGAGTCACACGTGCGAGTGTTCGTGTGCGTTCGTTGTCATACGAGCTGAAAGCAGAGGAACATAAAGAAGCATCCACCCAAATGACGACTGAAAAAACACGACTTATTTGGCGCAAACATTTACTCGCCGTGTGGCTGCTAGCCCTCTGAAACTGAAAATTTACTCGCATTTGCCTCTGGCGAGTGTTAATTTCGGACCCTGGTTATGAGTGGGGCCCCTTTAGTTTCCACAACATGCCTGGGTGTTGTTGTTTTTGTTTTCCCGCAACTGGAAATTAGTGTTGCACCGATACCGATACCAGTATCGGACGAGCCTCCGATCCAGCATTAAAATGGTGGTATTGGTATCGGCGAGTACCAACAAATAGCGCACCGATACCATTTTGATGTTTGTATGTCACCTGATCGCAGCCTTCTCTCTCCCAACTAGTATTATACATGTTATATAAGTTCATGAAAGTTGCACTATTTTGGCATTTGAGAGCCAAAACTCAAGGTTTAAAAGAGAATGTTCAATTATTAATGTAATTTTACTGTTGCACTACTATTATACATGTCATCTTTCATGAAAGTTGCACTATTTTGGCCTTTGAGAGCCAAAAGTTTATTCAACTATTGTCACCCATTCCAGGTAGGCAATAAAAAGTTCTACTACCCTAAGTAGTATGCAGTTCTTCATATATAAAGACACACATCAATTTCAAACAGATGGTATCGGTATCGGCCAATACTCCACTGCCAGGTATCTAGGCCAAAAAATGGCATCGGCGCAAAACTACTGGAAATATTCAAGCAGCAGAATTCAGCAACAGGTGGGGGAGGGGCAGAGCTCCATGTAGCCTGAGAAACCTTGAGTCACTCCTGAACTTTCTCTACCACCTCAATAAAAAAATTAGTACCGGTACTTAAAACTGCAGGAACAGTGTGACAGACAATTCCAGTAGTTTTGATACGGCGTGTAAACCAGGACAGCGGTAGCTGATCCGTGCCTGAAACTCAAATGTTTTGAACAGAGCAACTTCACTGCCACAGGAAATCTAAGCAGCGGAAGCTGTGCTCGTTTCCCTGGTAAACCACAACAATATTGATCAGAGGCATGAAGAAATACTTCTAGAGATCCCTCTGGAGAGCGGCAAGCTACCACATGAGAAAAAGGAGCTCGCCTTTTTAAAAAGTACCAGCAAACTCCTCAGAGAGGTTAGGCAGATTCAGGATAAATACACATGTGGTTAAGGAGCTAAAATGCTTCTACACTTGGCACAGAAAAGCACCAGAATGACAGGGAGGTGGGCGCTTGGCATGCAAAGGAAATACGAGCGAGCGCCACTGAGTCACTCAAAATGTCCCGACTGGTCAGAGAGTCTGGAGTTCCCCTGAAACTGACCAGAACAAACAATTTCTAAATCTGTTAGTACCCATCTCCCTGTCAGTACAAATAACCTAGGAATCATGTAATACACTGCTACCTGCCTCGCTTTTTAAAACATTATTTCTGTACCGTATGACCATTGCATCCCACCTGATGGACTGAAGACACATAGTTGATTCTAACAGAGCGAAAGGTTCGTCTGCAGCTTGATTATTCAAACCGACCAGCAAGATAATGACGGCTGATAACTACTTGCAGGCTAACAGCTACATTCCTGTCAACCAGTATATCTTGTACAGTTGGTTCAGCCTTTTGAAATTTGTTTGGCCGGGGACTATGCTTGAGGAGCTCTTCAAGTCTAGGACGCACAGCTGAATAGTGGGCTGGCAGCCCATATGGGCACTCCTCTATCCAAACCCTTTAACGCCTACTCAGTCAGATATGAGGAACACAGGAGCTCACACGGCCCCACGGGGCAGGGACTGCTTCAGACGTAGCTCTCTAACCCAAGAGGACCACTTCCTAGAAAAGGGTCATGCATGGGTTGGCGTGAGGTTGTCACCTAAAGATAACCTTGATTAAAAGTGCCATGGTCCGTTTAGCAGTGGTTTCTGAAGTTCTCATAGCACACAGTGTTGCGCCGGTGCCATTTTTTGGCCCCGATATCAATACCCAATACCTGGCAGTGCAGTATTGGCCGATACCATCTGTTTGAAATTGATGTGTGTGTATATATGAAGAACTGCTTACTACTTAGGGTAATAGAACTTTTTATTGCCTACCTGGAATGGGTGACAATAGTTGAATAAATTTTTGGCTCTAAAAAGGCCAAAATAGTGCAACAGTAAGACAGTAAAATTACATTAATAATTTAATAATCTCTTTTAAATCCTGAGTTTTGGCTCTCAAATGCCAAAATAGTGCAACTTTCATGAACTTATATAACACGTATAATACTAGTCAGGAGAGAGAAAGCTGCGTTCAAGTGACATACAAACATCAAAATGGTATCAGTGTTCTTAATGTTCTTTTTTGTTACTACATTCTATCCCTACTTGCTTTTATTCTATTTTCTATCTACATTTTATTATTTTGGTATATCTTAATCATGTAAAGCACTTTGTATTGTCTTGTACTGAATTGTGCTATATAAATAAATTTGCCTTGCCTTGCCATCAGTGCCTATTTGTTGGTACTCGCCGATACCGATACCGATACCACCATTTTAGTGCTGGATTGGGGCCCTTTTCGATACTGGTATCGGTACAACACTACACACAATATTATAAATTGTTGGCATTTATCTCGTTAAAGAGCAACAATTGTAACAGGCGGATATTATCTGGGGGTAATTAGTCAGGCTATCTGCTCCGGTAGCATGCAGTCGGCTCTCTAACTGACATGCCGATCTAATTATTTGAAATCTAATATAACAAAAGTGACCTGTGGTGCTCCTTTAGTTGATCCATGATTGTTTCGCAGCTGAGAAACGTGTCAGACTAGTTTAATTTGTCCTTCTTGTAGGTGAGGGCAAAGTGTAGGAGCCTATTTTCAGCCAGCTGACCAGCGGAGTGCAGCGTCACAACGCAGCTGGAGAAGACTCTCGCCCACTGCAGAACTTTCCCCTCGCATCGCATTACACGGCTTTAAAAACACAGGAACCAGTATGACGAACCATTCTAGTCAAACTATTTACAGCATTGGTTGCAGAAGTTAGCTGTTAGCTTATTATTCTGGACTGAGCCACACCAGCCCTACTCTTTACTCCGGTTCTGAAACCTTTAGAAGCCAAATGAGCAGAAACCAAGACAACTAAAAACACATCATCTGCAAGGCGAAACTTTATCCCTCGACACTCTCCCTGTGGCCTCACACATGCTTTATGAGCGTCAATGTGCGTCAATAATATGCACCTGCAACTGTTCCCACCGGGCTTCAGACTCGCATGCACTGCACAAGTGTGCTGGGGAAAGAAAAAAGAAAAAAAATCGTAACCAATCTGTTATTGCCCTCCTCGTAACCCCCCCACCCCAACAGCTCTCTTGGTTTCGCAAACAAATGACTTCCCAAACATCTGCCGGCCCTCTAGTTTTGCAGGGAGACCGACGTTTAACAGCTGATGAATTCGCTAAAGGCTTTCGCTCCAGCGACATCTGCGCCACGCAGTTTCTCTGCTCGGAGTGGACGTGATTTACAAAGGCTTAATTAAAGCAACGGTTGAAATAATGCACACCCTTCCATTTCCTCATTCTGTGTGTTACACAGAAATAGCATTGCATAATGAGGGTTGCACAAGACTGCAAAAAAAAGAAAAAAAGAAATTAGGCCCCAACAAACTCTTTTGGCTCTTGTTCCTGGATCTAAAAGAGATCAAAAAGGAGGTCAGCATAAAAAAGGGACTTCAATGCACGCGTTATCACCGACAACGGTCAGTAAAGGGTCGCCGTGCCTCGGAGCCCGCCGCTTGGCAGACCGAGCCGGACCCCACGACCACTCGGAGCGGCCGGCTCTCCCTTCAAGCTTAAACAAACACTTTAAAAAGGAACACGTGCCGCACAAATAAAAGCGTGGTTCGAAGTTTGGAACGGCACCAGCAAAAAAAAAACAAAAAAAAACACGAGGGCCGAAAAGTGAACCCTTTGGAGAAGCCGTCACCTTGTTTGCTGCCATCAGCAATGTGTGCAGCACGCCTGGGTGCAGGAGAAACCAACACAGGAACCCAGAAGAAGAAAAAAAAAAAAAGTGTTATCACAACTGTTCACATGTGCTGTGAAGTGCACAGCGGCAACAGCTTTGAGTAATCAAAAAAAAAAAAGTCAAATGTGCACATCTCCCCATATATACATATCCTTTTTGGGCACAGGACGCCATAAACTGAAGAGCAAAGTGTGAAACTACATGCAGGATATCTTCCTTCAGCGCTGCGCAGCAACTGAAAGACATCAGGATATTCTAAAGTTTCTAAAAATATTTTGCAGTCAAATCCTTACGTTGGGCTAAAATGCAGGGCTTTGCTACAGAAAGAGGAGTGCTAGGTGTCTACTGTCGTGATACGATGCCTGCTTTTCCTTCGAAATATCAACTGAAGATCTGTTTGCGCCCAGGATAAAAACAGGTCAAAAACCGACCACTGTGTAGTTTGGAAGGATGCGATAAATGTACTGAGTTTATGATTGCAACAAAGGTACAAAGAAAGACCTAAAAAAGTATAAATAGCCATCGTGGCCAACAACAGTTTAGTCACAGATATGTCATGCTTTCAAAGGAACACCGTCTGCTCTTAAAAATGTGTCAAGCACTTTCGAGGAGAGAAAATAGAAACGTAAAAAGCTTTTCTTTTCAGGAGAACCCATGTTATTTCCCTTATTTATCGCTCTCAGAATCTATAGCCGTCACTCCCCCCCCTACACCTGCAGACTTATTCTAATAGGCTAAAAGAGGAACCCGAGACATGACAAGGGATTATAAAGCCACTTTAATCTGCTTCTTAGCTGAGGTGGTTTACTCATGTCGCAGTGAAAGGTCTGCCTCCCCAGGCGTTTGAGCACGTTAATTACTTCTGATCAAGAACAAATCCAAGGCCGACGCTTTATTCAAACCATCCAAGACTATGGTGTTACTTTATTTCACAGAGTGTAGACCCAATCAGATGTTACTGTGATTTGCATTGACTTATAAATGTGTTTGCAACAACTAGAAACAGGTCTATTATAAGCAGTGGATAGAGTCTTTGAAACCTTGAGGGAGTGTCTACGGCCTTTTTTGCAAAGTATCAATGACCTGGTATTTACCAGGTCCTACATTATTAAAGTCTGATCTAGAGCGTACACAACTACATGCCACAGACTCCCCCAAGTCACATGCAAACGCTGAACGTACGTTACGTTGTGCATGTCACAAAAAATGTGTGTATTTCAAAATTAAAAGAAGTGTAGTGTGTACTTGTTTATCACAAATGTTTCATACTAAAAAAAAAGGATAAAATTAAGAAAAACATGGTGTGCTTCAATGCCCTGATATAAATCAGAACATTTCAAATGGGAAAAAAGAAAAGGTTAAACATATGTAAACATGTCTTTAACTAGAGATGCACTGATTAGTGCTTTTTTGTTGGCTGATGCCAATTTTTGGTTTACTTTGAGGTTCCACCTGCAGATTTTAGTTTATCCAAAGGACTGAAACACATTAGTGCAAAATAGCAAAATAATTTGCTATTATTCATTGATAGAGGTAGTAGTTTTAGATCCAAGGGGGGGCAAAATAAAGACTTAGGTTCCTTTACCTATATGCGGAAAAACAAATTCTTTTTTTTCCCCCACTTTCTGGAGTAAATGCATCATGTTGACATTTCCTCCCCAAGAAGTCCCTTTTGTGCCAGCTCCCTGTAAAACACTGGAGACGTGCCTCAGGGACACTGCTGTGATTTGGGCGCACACCTGATTAAGTCAGTGAATTCAATTGTCGAGTTAATGTGGAAACTTATCAAGCCTTTTACAAACGCCACACAAGACGCCCCCCTACGTGATTACAATTCGCTTCAAGGCGTTAAAAACCACCTACAACTTTGCCCCTGCAGATTCTGTCCTAATCAGCAAACTGCACTTAACTGTATTTAAATGCGGGGAGGTAAACTTTTGCTTATCCACTGTTTGTGTTAGTTGAGGGCCACTGCATCCTGTGATTTTAAAACTATAGCCAAAAGTCTGTAAACAAAACCCTTGTCTCTGTTATCAAAAAGGTAACCTATCAGAAGTTCTGACCTTGAATGAATATTTTTATTATGGCAGGATGGCTAGCTGCTAAATTTCTAGATTTTTCTATCTGTTTTTGGTCACTGCAAGAAGGCCTGTTTGAAAGGCTAGACATTAAGTGTTAGTGTTGGTGAGAAAAAAAATTGGGCAAATCATAATAATCAACATTCATATTCCAATTAAATATTTTCCAAACGTCATGCAGCTTTTGCTGCTAAAAACAAAGTACAATCAAATATGATAGGTTTCACGTCTGGTGTGCTGGAGACCAAAAAGTTTACGTTAAACAAAGAGTTTCATTTCCTGTCATTTCAAAACTGAATTTAAGTGTCAAATAAGTTAATTTTAGCCCTTAAAATCATACCAAAATGAATTATTTAGCGAGCTAGCCGACGCGTGTGTTTAGCTAACCACTGTGATGTCAACACGAAGCATATGGACGGAATTTCAGCTTTATTCAAGGGCAGATAATGACACAAAAACGCCTCAAAAAGAGCAAAAAAAAATAAAAAATAAGCCCACAATAAGTAATGCGTGCTATTCAGCCGACACCCAGAACCTGGTGGTATTTATCCAGCTAGCTGTCTTACCTTTTGCTGGGGAGCAGCGCTGAAAAGCAAGGCTAAGATGCAGCACAGTAGAGCCTTTTTGCTCACTGACCAGTCCATGTTAGCATCGGGTCTCAGGCCGGGACAGACTAGCTGGGGGTGAGGGGGGGTAGGGTCCGGCTCGGCTGGTCGCTACATAGGAAGCTCGGTTCTGGCTTCCACACGACAGACGGGTCGAAATGTTTAACCGGGCCAGCGGCAGCAACAGCCGTGGAGATGCTTCTTCCTGAAATTACCAGCGCGGAGGCTGGACTTCAGGATTCATATCCACAGGAGTGGAGGAGGGGGGAAACGCACGTAGAGCCTCTCGGCCAATCAAAACACGCCTCCCCGCACACCGGATGTGCTATAAAACAAGCACCATTTTCATCCGGAGGAGACATTTTACTCTACCGGGATGGTCGGTGCGGTCGCCACCCTTTCTCGTTTAGGCTAAAGCGGTCGGTTTGTGAAAGCTGAGGTTAAATATGCGTGTTGTGCAGCTGTTTGCCTTCACATTGAGCAGTAAAAGTGAAAAACAACCTGAATGCAAGTGAGAAGAAATGACACGCGCGCGCTTTGAAAAATGAGCACGAGCAGCTCACGTGGCAGCAGCGTGGCTCGGCCGTGAAACGTGAAGGTGAGAATTTCGCTTAAATTACTGGGGTTAAACTATGAACATGAAGGATGATACCATGCGTGTTAGACTTCTGATATATTTATGAAGTTAACCTTTAACATCTGACATGACTCATAATAATAGAGGCTGTATACCTGATGATTGAAAACACTAAAAGTAATCTGTATGGTTGCAGGAGCTGGGCCCACGTGGATTTCAGCAGTAACATGGTAAGTACATAATCATTTACTTTCATTAACCATTTTACCATGTTTTGGTGTTTTAACTTTTTTTTTGTTTCTTGTTATAGGTTGTGGCTCATCAAAAGGAAGGTGACTGGTCTTGAATTTGAACAGGTTTCCATTGTTGTATATTGCTAAACCGTGTATGTTCATAATAAAATAAACATTCCTGCCTACCATTTGTCTGACTTTTGATTCATTTCAGCCTGTTTTTGCACTTTTTGAACTGGAATGGCCCCTTCCTTAGCCAGTTCCTAAGCTCAAAATAAGTGCTAGATTAAATAAAGTCTTGTCATAACTGGAGTTTCTTGGAATTTTCTACTGAGATGCTCTTTTAAAGCAAGACACAAATGTAAATAAATGGTCTGTACAGATGGAAAATTGTTTTTGGAATGATTGATTGGCAATGTAAATCTAGGAGTCTTAAATAGAATGTCTAAAGAACCAGGACTATTTAATAGTGTCTGTGATAGAATTAAGCTTATTTGTGGAAATTTAAACTTAACTCAAGGGAGCAAAGATCAGAACTCTTCATGATGGCCTATATTTTTCCTACTTTGGTCAAATTAATACATCTTGTTAAAATCTAAAATAAGATGAGGACTAATCTTTCACACCAGTTTGTAGATTTGGAGTCTGGGAAAGTTTTGAGTCTAAACCTTATATTGCAACAAACAACTATAGCGGATTTGAGGCAGTTTAAAGATTACGTCCTTGCATTCCTCCAATTTTGGGTTTTAAATACTTTGAACAAATCGGTGTTTTCCTCTGTTCAGTTATCCAATAAATAACTGATCACTAAATGTCAAAAGTATACTTGCCGTCATATCAAAGTTCTGATGAATAATGAAATGCCCCACATGCATTTTCTGTCCATTGCTCACTCCGTGAAACTTACATTTGGATCAAAATGACAAAGATGTCGTGACACAAGGTTACTTCATCCATTTTCCAGACAGCTCTGTGTACTTGGTGTCTTTGTCCGTTTGGGAAACCTAATGGTGCCCTAAGTTCCAGCCCGTTTTCTGGGGAAGTCCCTCATTTTATCTGCTTTGTGCAATTTATCAGGAACAGCATGATGCTGCCACCAGCATGCTTGAGTTCTTGGATAACAATTTTTTTCATCATAAGCAGCTGCATGCTTCATGGTGTGGACTTTAGATCAGGGCTTCTGGTTTGGTAGCCTTTTTTTAGCCAGGTTGACATTGAACTTGTTTCTCACAGTGCTATTTTTTAGTGTTTTCCAATTGAAAACGCTATCATTGGCAGTTCTTGAATCTACCACCAAATTTTCTTTCATCTGAGAGGGATAATTTGTGTCACACAGTTGGGAATTCAATCAGGAAGGTGAAACCAAAAACCTTTACAAACTGGCGGATTGGATTAGATAGATTTCAAGTTAAGCTTCTGGAAAGCCTTGAAGTTAGCCCAAAATGCTAGTGAAGCTTCTTAATCATCCAGGACACAGGAAATCCCGAATGCAAAAAAAAAAAAAAATCGACTTAAGTTCTTATGCACCTTTCACTCTATATATGAATGGTTTTCTGAATTCAGAGCTTTTAAGCAGCTTGGGTAACTGCCTTCCTGCATCAAAATTCATGTCCAGGTGGGACTTGGTTTAAATGAACAGTTCTGCCTATAGAAGTAGTCAAAATTTCCAGCCACATTACATTGCTTTTCAAATATTAGAGGAGCTGCATGAATATTTTTGACTAGACGACATATACAATAAGGTCAAATGTATGCATTTGTGTCTCGTTTATTAAAATCCTAAAGTAGGACATGTTGAGAGTATGGGTATCATTCTATAGTACATGTCCACTATTATGGTAATACTTATTTTTAGCAGTTCTTTGTGGTAAATTGTGTTGTATGTATGGCATGTCATTTCATACAAGCATTTTTGTTTTTTAAGCTTTGCATTTACACATTTTTCTAAGTTATTGTTTTTGTCTGATTGCAAGAATTACTTGTTTTTGCTTAATGAAAAACGTTGACATTAAAATACTTTTAGAAACCGATGACTGGAAATGTAGCAGCCATTATTTTATCAATTGTTCAGAAGTGTTTTAGGTTGAAATAATTTCGGGGACGCTGAACCATTTGATGTTACGCAGAGCATTAAGAGAAAACAGATTAGAATTTTTGCTCATTTTTTCAATCCTTGTATCCACATGAATCGTGTGATGACACACCTCGGTCTCCCAAGCTTGGGGGGATATCTTGAATCGTGTTGCTTTTTTTGTGTCTGTGGGCCAAAAACAAGACATACAGAGTTTTCATTTCAAGTAAATTGTTTTTATTGATCCACAATAGACAGAACAGTAACATCATTTTTTTTTTTTTTTTGCAAGAATACCGAACAGAATAGCCTGATATCTTCATCACTGTGCAAATGAACAGCAAAGAAAGGTGGGAAAACAACTGGCATGTCTTGACAGACAGCGATGGCACAAGAACAGGTCAATAACCAATGCAAGAAACGAGGTGGCTCATTATGAAGGAATGTTTGATTATCTCAAAGGCACTTTCTGCCTCATACACTAGCCAACGCACACCTATCTGAACATAGAAAACACAAAGTCACCTCTGAAGCAGACAGGAAAAGTTCCCATGGTTAGATTATTGGTGGCGCTGCTCTTTTAACACAACAGAACAGCAACAAAATGATTCAACAAAACTTCATTCTTTAGCTGTATGACCGCTGACAACATTAAATATGGCTAATATCCAGGATGCTGCTTTAATTAATAAAAGTAATTTTATTACAACTACAAATTCCAGGTCGAGGTGTTGCTGCCTTTGAGGGTTTCCCACTTCCTGCTGCACAGAAAGCGTCTCACTCTGATTCATCCTCATTTCCAGCTGCGGCTGATAAAACACTGGCTGTGCGTCACCTCGACATGAGCATTGCTTTATTTTATTTTTTTCCACCTTCTATATTCCCTTTGGCAATACAAATAGAAAATTATTACTTTAATCAATTCCAGACGTAGTTTTAAACATTGCAGATAGTGTCATTTCATAGAACCAGCACACATGCTGTATGACAGCATGATGGATTTTAACGGGCCGCTGTTTCCTAACCATTTATGAACCATTTTGCATTTATGGGCCAGGCAGCAAAGTGACTGGCTGGTAAAAGTTGATGGTATGAGAAGTTCTGTGGGTCTAAATAACATACACCCACATTTGAAATGCCAGGTTTTTGTGATGTAAAAATAAAAAGAGACCAAGATAAACAATCTCCAACCTTATTTTTAACCTTTGATGTGACATTTATCATTTTGCACTTCCACTGAAACACAAACCAATAACTCCAGGGGGGTTATGTGTAACTTAAGAAAATGCAATAACGTGGTTGCATAAGTTTGCACATCCTGACACTAACACTACGTTGATGAGGCTTTTGATTTAACTAGAGATTTCAGTCCTCTTTGTAGGAGTCAGTTAAACCACATCCTCAAATGGTACCATCTCTACCTTGCAAAACTTCTCGAAATTGTGTTTGTGAGTACATCTGTAGTCCAGAGTTCTTACAGGTGAGCACGCATAACCGTCCGTCAGATTTAGACTCTGGCTTCTCCAAAACTTACATTTCCATCTGATGAAGTCGTTTTGCACATATACTTGCACTCACTATGATGCTGATAAATAGAATCCCTTCTCGTCTTTAGCTTTCTAGCAGGCTTGACGTTTTGGATCAAGACTGACTGATATGCAAAACTGTTCATGATTTCATTCAACCTGACAACAAAGGCAATTTCATCTGCAGAAAAAGCAACTCCAGAGCATAATGCCGCCACCACCATGCTTCACCGTGGGTATGCTGTTAATTTGTGTATACGGTGTGTTGCTTTTGTGCCAAAACAGCTTTTGGAATTAATTTGAGTTGGGTTTCAACAGATCACAGCGTAATATCTTACGGGGTTTTAGGAGATGTTTTGGCAAAGCTAGCTGTTATCTTACAGCGTAGTTCAATATGGAGGGGAAAACTAATCCTGGGCAGAAACTCCTGCTTTGGTGTCTAATAAAAATGTCCAGTTTCTTTCAGCGTTACTCCATGTTTCCCCATTTATTGACATTTGTCTTTGCTTTGCCATGGTTGCAGATAAAGTAGTGAGATTATTTTTTTCTACCGGTCTTCTGACTGTTACTGTTCAGGCTAAAATTGTGGCTAAAGGATGCAAATGAGTAAATATAGGGGGAAACCCTACTGGGGCGGCTGAACGTCTGGACTCTAATCAGATTCACTATATCGACATTAAATGTGTACTAAAGTAGACCAAATGTTGTGATTAGATCACAATGGACCACAACAAAGTATTCATTTAAGGGTTGTACACTTTTGTAACCAGGTTGTGGTTTTATTTATTTATTTATTTATTGGCATTTTACCTCCCAGGAGATTTCACGGCAGTGTAATTGTACAGAATAGATGTTAAATAAAAGGTGGAATATTTTTTACATCACAAAATCTTAACTCTTTGGTGCATTTTTGAGATCCACTGTGTCCTTGATTGGGTAATGTTTTTTTTTTTAACCCAAAGTCTTAATCACTGGCCACAGTTTTAGCTAATCCTCATAACAGCAACAATAAGACACTCATTTAGCAACTTCACAGAGAAGGTTAACACTGTCCAACTATTATGTTAGGTACAGCTACACATCACAGGTATTAAGGTTCCTCTAGCCGACTCAGAATGGCTATTTGTTGAGTTACAGTGCCCTCCACATTTACTGGTAATAACATAAAAAGACATTAAATAATTAAATTCTATTGCAGAAGTGCAATATAATGGAAAAAATAAAAAAAGTTCAATTTTAGTACATTTATTGTTTGGGCAGTGGAGAAAAGTATTTCCCTAGTGTCCCTAGACACTGATTTCTTGCTCTTTTGTTAATACTGTGCAAACAATTTTAGCCAATAGGGCGTCACTTTGTCCTCACCTGAGTGACATCCTATTGTCAGAAGAGCATAACGGACCATTTTCACTTTTTTAGCAGAGTGCACCGGATTCTTATAGAAAATCTCTTGGTATTTACAGTTATAAGCGCCTTTAGAAGGGAAATGGGGCCCACAGCATCACATGCTGTATCCTACCCCTTGCTTAACAGCAAGCAGGAGGTGCATTGGCAGATTTTCATCTTTTATTTCATACCAAGACTACCTGGAGTTTTTCCTGGCGAAAAAGTCTCATCATAGCGAAACATTAATTTTCAGCTAACTCCACATGATAATAATGTCTGTTATGGCAGGACAGGAAAGGCTTCATCCGAAACAACTGGCTAACATCTACATGGGGTCAAATGGTTACTACGGAGCCATGGTGACCAAAGGATGGCACTATTTGTTGCAGTTTTGGAGATTTTCTTTAACCTATTTTACAATCCTGCTCTGTGGGTCGTGGCAAGAAAAGAAATATCCTCGTCCAGCCACATCTGTAGCAGTCCTTGTTGTTTTAAACTTTTAAAATATTAAGCTGATTGTAGATAGAGAAATTTAGCAAAGTTGCAATTTATCTGCAGCCATTTCTTTAGTTATGAACATCAACACATACATGCATTATACTTAAAGCAGCAATAAGTGAAATGTCAGTTTTAGATGCAAAGAACTAAACTATTGTTTTGTCAAGAACTAAATTTATCTTTTTAGATGGACTATGGTATGACGCCACACATCATCTCTCTGTGTTGTTCTCCAGTCTTTTGTTTACATAGCCGGGCTGGCTGCACGTGCATGTAAACAGCTGCCACTCAGGGCTTAGCCCCTCCCTGCTCGTAAAATGCCACCGTCAGAGTAGCGTTGCGTAGGCACAAAATGGCAGAGAGCACGGCCAGTGGATCAAAACTATTTTGCTGTGTATTTATCCTTTGCAAATATGCTTAAACGAGGCGACGGTTGAGAAGGGGAAAATGGATGTCGGGTTGCAGCAGGAGTGAAGGTAGATAGAGGCATGGCTTCATACACGTCTTGTTTTGGTTTACAGACTGTGCTCAAGCCCCACTGGGTGGTAAAAAATCACTTATTGCTCCTTTAAATGGCATGTTTTCCAGTGTTTCCCATTTTGAAAAGAGGTTAAAATACACGGACCGCTTTTGTGTCATTTCTCTATCATAGGGAAACTTGGGATAGTGTGGGAGGACTCACTGGAGGTTTCAAAACACTGATCCAAAAACTTAATGTGCCAGTAATTGTGGAGGTCGCTGTATTTTATCTTGACCCATGAACCGCGTTCCATCAGACAGAACCAATATTAGACGTCAGATAAACATAATGAAAAGTAAAAATTATATGGTCACATCATTTCTCACATCCTCCTCTTGTGATTGACTTAAGAATAAGAGAGAGCTCACCACCTCAATCTTCCAGCTTTTTGAATGTGTTATTTTTTTTTGACTGCTAGCAGTCTACTATCGGTACAAAAAAAAAATGGAACGGATGAAATACAGAGAAAACGACCGTAGAGCTGGCTGGAGGCTGCGGCTGCACCTTCGGTTTCTGACAGACGTCTTGTCCGCCTTGTATCGCCAGGTCATGAAATGCCAGCCGTTGCACATTTTGAACAGCACCTCTCATGCATCGGAGACCTCAGACTCCTCCGGCTCTGGATCCTTCAAGGCATCGTTTGTCACAGTCAAGTTGGCGTTTGAGCGCATGTCCATGGCAGAGTGCATTATGGGTAACCATATGTCATCCATGTTTGGCATTACAAATATTTTCTGCAGGGGAAGAAAGAAAGTTGCCGTCAATATATATTTTTGTAGAAAAGAATCGACAAAAACCTGAAAAAACGTATCTGTTCCCAATCCTGTTTTTGTTGCTTCTAAAATCAAACAGGCACTAAATGGTTGCTTTTGTTAAAAACCAGATGTATACAGTCATACACAACTGATAACCATGTGCAGCGCAGTGCTATATTTTACTAGAGTCCTGATTGAAGGGGGAAGGTACATAATAACAGCCCTGGAGGAGTCGGGCAGAGATAAATAGACATGTGGTGAACCTAACAGAGACCCTGAGCTGTTTGCATTCATACACCCGGGAACATCAGTAATCTGGTTACGATTTTTGGTAAAGACAGACACATACAGCTTTTAAATGCTTCTATAGATGGCTTGCCACGACTGAATCCTCACCTAAATCCTTATAAACATCTCAGGAGCCATTCTTTTTGTCCCTTTGAACTACACATCTGGCCTTTCAGGCTCGGAAAAAAAATTGTTTTGATTACCTGAAACTCCTGATCCAACTTCTTCTCGATCCACTCTGTGACATGAACCAGAGTGACCTCCCTCTCACCCAGTTTGGGTCTTGCCTTCAGCTCCAGGTGGGGAGGACTCCGGAAACCGTACCTGAACATCAAGAAGACGTACGTAATTTTCTTGCCACAAGCTATCAACAAAATCTTCAGGTTGTCAGACCTCTGACCGCTAACGATAGTTGTGGATTGCCCATTAAATCTTTAGCCTGTAAAGATTTTGTAAGGATTTTGTAAGATTTTGTAAGGAAAGTTGCTGTGTTCTGTTTTGTAAAAGTATTCATATTGTTTCAGTTTTTTCCACAATTCATTCACATTACAACCACAGAACTCTTGACTTTTATCAAAAATGTTATGAACTATCAGCAGAACGTTGAGTATAATAATGAAGTGAAACGCAGTTGAAAGGGGAGACCCTCTGACCTACTCTCATGTCTTTTGCAGGCAATAATAGGTTTTCTTCCAGGTCTCCCCTGTGTTTATCTCTATCCACTTTCCCATCAAATTTTACCTGTCTTCCTGTCCCTGTAATGAATCCCCACAGCATAATGTTGCCACCACTATTTTTGCACTATAAACATGGTGGAACATTCTTCTGCACACTTTTTAAAAAAAAAAAGTTTTTATCCTGCACTGTACACTCTTGCGCTTTATATTGTAATGTTATTTTATTTCAATTGCAATCTCATTGCATTGTAGTAAGCTGTATGCAACGAAATTTCATTATGTATGCACTCTGTACATACAAAATGACAATAAAGTTTGTCTAAGTCTAAGTCTTTCACTGTGGGGATGGTGTGCACAAGGAAATCTGCAGAGATTGTGGCTAGATTGTACCAACTAAGCTGGGAATCTCCTTAGCTCTATCAGAGGACTACCATGGGCTAATTGGGCTGCTTTTGTGATTAACGATCATGGATACTACTCAATTAAATGAAATCTACTGAAATTGATCGCTGTAATGTTACAACATGTGCAAAGGTTCAAGAGGTATGAATACTTTTGCAAGCAAATGCAGCTACAAGCATACCAGACAAACAACCTATGAAGAAATTATTGTTATAAAATAATAGAACCTTATTAGGCAATAGAAACACGGTTCAAAAAACTACAGTTCTCTTTTTTTGTACTTACAGTATATAGAACAGCATTCATAAAGATATTATCAGATGTAAACATCTCTCTTTATTTCTTAGATAAACTTTATTTACTATTCAGTCATGTTTTGTGAATGTATGCATGCCTACAGGTGTCCAGCAGAGGGCGCAGTATTAGGTTCTTATGCCAGCGTTCCTGCCCATGTACTGCTCACAAAATCCCAGGTTTGGTGTGCTCCTGAACGTACCATATCCTGTCCGTAGGGGGAGGTGGGATGTTGACAGCCAGTGTCCCCCTGCACTCTTGCACCTCCACGGTGAGCAGGAGGGGCGTATTGGAAACCTCCTCCATCTTCTTCTTGATAAACTCGGTCTCGGTTGCCTTCTGGAAGTACTTGGACTTGGCGATCTTGTCCACAAAGCGCATGATCTTGCTCGGTCTGTGGCCTCCTACGTAGCTACAGGAGCAGAGGATGGAAACAGAGAAGGAGGAGGAGGAGGAGGAGGGGGGAAAAAAAGGAGTGAGTCAGGTTCATCATTTATTCATAACAGCATCTCCTGCTACTCAGCACCCACGATAGTGATGGGGAGGTGAGTGGGTGATGCATTAAATCAGCAGTAAAACCTTCAAACCTGTGGGGCTGAGTAGGTAGACGGGACCTGCCGTGCTCGGCGTTTATCTGAATCCGAGCAGTTTCGGTTCAGATCGTTGCCCGCATCGCCGTAAAAAAGAGAACCTCACTCACCCCTCCGACGCGGGCAGGCTAGGCTTGTCACTGAGCAGTTCCGGGGGATCCTCCTCATCTGATGAGCCAGCACTGGATGACTCCTCATCGCTGTCGGCCAGACAGTACGTCCGTGGCCTGGGCCTGTTGCAGCAGCACAAACGCACAGTGACTGTTTGAAGGTCAGGCCATGATAGCTTGGCGGCACAGAACAGTTTTGGACATGACCCATTTCTGTTTAATGAACTGCAACTAAAATAAAATCCCAGGAGCTAAAACTCCACTGATCCATAGTATAAATGTCTGAAATGTCCAGGAAAAAAAAAAATCACATTCTTTCATTGACAGGCAGTTGTAGGCATCCATTCCCAAACTCACCATTCATTGGACAAATCCATTAGTGTAGGCGTCCGAAAGAGGGGATTAGTGTACACAGAAAGGAGGAGGAGGAGGAAGAAGAATCAACACAATAAGGGTAGGAATGATGAAAAAAAACACACAACATCTAAATGGCCGTATATACGCAGGTCTGCCAAGTTTGCACCCAGTTTAAAGACAGTTTAAATGTTTTATTTAGGGCCTCATCACTGATTGTGAGTTATGCACAAAAAAAAACAAAACAAATACTGTGCAAAAGTATGCATCACTTCTACTTTACCCATTTTGTCTCTATAGTCACATGCTCCAATTTATTATGTGATTTAATGCTACAGGCCAGCACAAAGTGGTGCAAAAATGTGAAATGGAAGATAAAAAAAAAAAAAAAAAAGTGTGGCATGCATTTGTTTTCGTAAGGGTAAGTCTCTACTAACCTTGTTGGTCTAGAAACTGAAATAACGGGCAGTTATTTTATGCAAAGTAGCCCAAGCTCCATCAGCTTGAATGGAGAACATCTGCCGGCAGCAGTTTGAAACTCCTGCCACAGATTCTCATCTGGATTCGGGTCTACAGCTCGACTGCGCAGCTCTAACGCCTGAATGTGGCTGGATGCTTAGGGTTGCTGCGCTGCTGGGAGGGGAATCTCCACCCAAGGTTGATCACGTTGTATTTCCCTTCCGTTTTTCCCCCATTAACTCTGACCGGCGTCACCACATGTCCCTGCTGAAGAAAAGCAGCCCCACAGCATGATACGGCCATTGCCGGTTTTTGTTCTTTGCTTCATTTACCGTTTTATATAAATCGGCCACACAAAGTACAGTTTTGGTCTCATCTGCCCAGAGCACTTTTTCTTCCCACATATTTGCCATGTCCCCTTTAATGCTTGTAGCAAACTGCACATGGGACTTCCTGTGGTTTTGCTTCAACGGTAGCTTTCTTTTTGTCTCTCCGCCATAAAGACCACATTCGACCAATAGTTGTCCCGTACAGATTATTGCATATGAGCTGCGGATCTCATCAGTTATTTACTAAGTGGCTGACTTCTGAATGCAGTTAGTCGCAACTGCTTTTATTAAAGAGTTTTAGAGTAAACGGGGATAAATACATGTAAATGGCATGTTTTTTTTTTTCCAGATTGTTTGTTGTTGTTGTTGTTGCTGGAAATGATATAAATCCTGTCAAATTTTAGTTCCATTTCACAGCTGTGCACTGCTTTGTTTGTCCATCACATAAAATCCCAGTAAAACAGATTGAAGTTTGTGGTTGGAACGGTGTCCAGTTTAAAAGTTTAAAAGGTTTGAGAATAAAAGGTTAAAAAAATAATAATTGAGAAACAAATATACTAAACACAAGTCAAATTCTCACCATTCTTTCCCTTGCTCCCCGAGTCCTTCGCCTTCTTTCCCCAGGCGGGCCAGGTTCAGCTTGGTTTCCAGTGTCATGAGGAACGAGCCCGCGTAGGAGACTTCCAGATCAAACCAAAGACCTGGACAGAGAGCAAGGGGAGACACAGAAAACCAACAAGTCTTTGTCAGATGGAGAAAGCTTTCCTGTGGTTGCTCCTTAAAAATCAAAGAGGCTCTTCTATCTGATGTGGAACTGGCGCGAGGCCCTCAACAGATGTGGCAGGAGGATGACCTATACTCTTGCAAACAGAGAAAATGCCAGCTCCTAGGCATCACATCAATCGTTAGGTGGGGGGGGGGGGGGGGGAGATAATGATTCACATTTAATACCCCTGCTGCTTGCTCTGTGAGTCCTAGTTTCTGCAGCAGATCGGTTATTTATTTGCTTCAGCTCATCTTCCTGCTTTTTGTTTTCTCAGTTTGGTTCTGTAAGCGCACGCATGATGATTGAGACAAAACACAGGAAATGTTTCATAAACCGGGTTAAATTGGATTCTCCGGCGATCCGCCCTGCACTCAGCATTGTAGGCAGTGTGGAAATTAGGCTAAAATGAAACCAAGTTGCTAAATCCCTACAGAGTCTTCCCCTTAACTGAACTCAACGCAACCTTTATGTTTGCAACATTTGGATAAATCTTTACTGATAATGCTGTTGGCACAGATACGTGAAACTCCATTTATTACTCATGACTGTGGCTGAGGGTGGCAGGGGGAGTCGGCGTTTCAGGAAATGGATCAGGAGGGAGATCCGAGATGTGAAGTTTAATTACTGTGGCTTTATAGTGCACAGCAAACCAACAGGAAGGGCTGCAGAGGAGGAAGGACGTCTTAATCCACAGAGATCAAGAGTAAGAAAAAAAAAAAGAGAATCCTAAAATTTGGGGAAAACACAACTTTCCTACCACTTAAAATTTTCCTCGTTTTATCACATTACTGCAGCAAAATTCAATGAACACCAAAATGGAGTTCAAAAATAAAAATCTGAAACTCCTGGCGTGAGTATATATTCAGCCCCATTTCCCACCAGATCCCTAAATAGGATCCAGTTGAACTCAGATTAATTAATAAAGGGCAACCTGTGTGTGCTTTTATCTCAGTATATATCCAGCTATTCTGTGAAGGCCTCAGAGGCTTGTTAAAGAACATTAATGAACAAACAGCATCACGACGACCAAGAAACACAGCAGGGAGAAAGTTGTTGAGAAGTTTGAAGCAGATCGTTAGGTTATAAAACAATATCCCAAGCTCAGAATATATTAGAACACCCGAAAATGAAAAGATAATACAACTGTAGCCCTGGCAAGACATGGGTGTCCACCTACGCTAATAAACCAGGCAAAGAGAGCAGTAATTGTAGAGGCAGCCAAGAGGCCCATGGTACCTTTGGAAAGGCCGCAGAGATTAAGAGCTCAGGTAATAAAATCTGTTGACGGGATAACTATTGGTCATACACTCCCCAAATACGGCAATAAGTAAGCAAGCCATGAAGGACACAGCAGATGTGTGAATAATGGATCAAAATTTGGACCAAAATTAAAGTTTTTGGAAAGGGAAAGTATATTAAAACTATTAATGTTTTGAATTGCAAGGACAAATAAAAAAAAAGGTGAAAAAGTTCAAGGGCGTGAATACTTTCGAAAGGTACGGCATCTGCTCTACATTCCTCCCTACCTTGGTGGTCCACTGATGGTTTGGAGGCACGGAGGATCTTAGGAACTGAGAATCCCATGTCCAGCTCTGTCAAAGTCAGCTCGTTCATTACGTATGGCAGCTGAAGCACGGCACGTCGGATTTGGGGATTAAGAGATGAAAAACAGACATGAATGTAATTTGCAGTCAATCAATTAATCAGTCAATCAGCTTTATATCTGTAGCGCATTTTAAAACCCGCAGGTAGCCAAAGTGCTGTGCATAAATACAGTCACACAGTTGCTTGTGCAGTTTATCATCCGATGGCACTACTCACCCTGATTTTACTGAGCTTCATTTGGATCTTTTTGGAGACGACATCGGCCCAGTACTTCTCTCGTAAGAAGTCCCAGAATATCCTGCCCAGAAAGGCATTGACCCACGCCTCCGGCTCCGCAGCCTCCTCTGAACTCCTGGGCAACTGAAGGACACGCACACGTCATCACGCATCTGCTTTTGTTTTGTTAAAGCAAGTTTATCAGACATCATCATCATCATTTCTCTTCCCGTGGACACAGCAGCATCTCCCCGGCTACCACCGCAGTTTCTCCACGCAGACCAAGCTGCGTCTGATCATGTCTTTGTTTAGTGTTGCTGCGGATCCTCCTGCCCCAGGCGTTCTATGCTTGTATGTGAAAGGGCATGGAGGTCCCAAATAAGGCCGTACTGCTGAGTTTAAAAGGGTTAAACACACCGTGTGGATACATAATATAACATAGTGCATCGTGGAGCAGTAAAGTGACCCTGTTAACATCACGTTGATAACCCTGCCAGCCTCCATTTACAGAATGCTCGCGCAGTGTTACGGTTCTTGTTCTCAAGAAAATCAACCAAAAAAGATGATACAAGAAACAAGGGTTAAACATTTCTACATTTTATCCACTTACCGCACAAACTTTAGTGGAATTTAGTGGAATTTTACACGACAGAGCAAAACATGGTAGTGCTTGATGGTGCAAATAAAAGAAAAATAATCCATGAGTCACATCTGCAGTTTGCCAGGAAACATGAAGAAGGTCAGATGAGAACAAGATTTTACCTTCTTTCTTTCTTTTTTTTAAAACGCTTACTTGCAAAACACAGTCTATGGCAATGGACTAACACTAAAAACACTAAAATAGATAACCTGTACTCCGTATTCTTTCTTCTCTCACTCAAACATGAGCAAGGTGGCTAAATGCAGTCATCAGCACACAGATAAAAAAACAAAGATAGATCTAAACGCAGGGCAGAAAGCAGCCCAGCTAATCAGGTAATCAGTGCAAAAAGGAAACATCTTTGTGGAGCTACTTCCATCCCAAATCCAATCAGCAACTCACACTCACTAAAACAGCAGCAGACACGCCATCTCTAGAAGCATAAAGGAAGGTTAAAAGACCTAGAAAATTAGAGAAAGAAGATCGTACAACTCAAACTCCGCATTCAAACTCATGGATTATTGTTTGTAAAGTAAAAAAAAATCTAAAATGCTTGCCAAGAGAAGAGCAGAGACCATTTCTTGAAATTTCAAGGGTCAAATATGGCTGACTGTGTCACAGGGGAACTCTCACCTTTATTTTGAATTTTAGTTTTTATGGGTGTTCTGAAGAACATTACCTATAATCGTGGCACTCCACTGAGCAGCTAGAACAGAGGAAATAACCCCCAGGTAACTTAGACAGGAAATGTTGAGGAGGGGTGCAACAGTTAAGGATCTCCCAAATTACTAACGTTTAAATCTATGGCTCAATGGACAAGATGTGCCGATGTTTGATGACACCTGTTTCTACTTCTTTGGTTAATGGGGAGAATGTTGGAACCATGTCTGAGTCCTTATGAGAGGGAAGTTTAGGCTCTAACACTTCATCCCTGCTAATATTTTTTACTTTATCACCACGTTTCTTCAATACTAGGTCATCATACCCGTTATGAATCTTTTGCATCAATCTTTAGCTTCTTGGTCAAACTGTGCTGCAGAGTCTTCTAGTTCTCAACAACTGGCTGTAAGGGAGACTGTTTTTTCAGGCTACAAACCGTGGTCTTAAGAAGATCAGACTTATTTATCAGGACGTCAGAAGACAAAACTGATTCTTTGCTGTGTTCTAAGGCAAGTTTAACAGGATGCATACAGGATGAACTAGCACTGCTCTTCACTCTGAAGCAGTGGCTTTTCTTGCATCGCAACCAAGTTTCTTCATGCGTTTTAGAACCTCAAGTGGTGTTTTGGAGAATCTGTGATGAGTGTGAAAAAGTTCAGTCCAGGTTTGACCTGTTCATATATTGCAGTTTTAAGACTTGTCCTGATCTAAGGTTGTCTTGATGCCAAGTCAGTATGGTAAATTATTTTGTTACGTTTTAACAAAAAGAATAAATTTTTTTGCATCTCAAACTGTCGTTGAGATTATGGATTCTGAACTGTAGGTGATACATTCATTAGAGCCCTTAAAGACTGTGAATTGGTCCTTTAATTTCTTAAAGGACCGTTTGAGAAACTTATTATTAATTCAGAAACCTGAATCAAATACCACCTTCAGCATCAGTAGACAGCTGTGATTTACAATGCTTACACTGTGCACTACAATGAACTGTTTTGAATTTGTTCAAAAGCCTAAAATACAACCAGAGCTACAAACAAACAGGTTAGTTTGAAGCATGCATTAGCATGTCCTAGTCAAAGCCCAGACCTAAATCCATTTTAGAATCAGTTGCAAGACTTTGGCAGCTGCTGCTTATAGTTGCTCTCCATCTCCAACAGATGAGGCAAAAACATCGACCTCATCGAAGCAAATGTACAAACCAACACACTCAGAAACCCATTGCGCTCATTCTAGGCAGACCTTCACCAGACTATATGGGACCCCACAGAGGAGATACCCTCATCAGTTATTTCCATTTTCACACGAACCCATCAGTCTCATACCTTTTTGGTGGTTTTGGGGCTGCTCTCAGGGCTGTGCCCGGGGCTGTCGGCTGCCGCCGGGCTTCCGGGCGGGGCCTGGGGGTTGACGTATTTGGCCATGTAGACGTTATAGTCCAAGAGCATCTTCTGCTTCATCCCTCCGGCTGAGCCACTGCAGAGAGAGGCGGGAGTCTCTCTGTGCCGAGGCAGAGACAGCTCCTCCTGGCTTCCCCTGCTGCTGCCCCTGCTGTCAGCCTCGGGGCCTCCGCCCGACTGGATGCTGCCGCTGCGGCTGTGAGCGGGCAACAAGGCTGGAGGAGAGGAGGGAAAAAGTGGAACGTGAAATGGAAAAACAGGAAGCAGGGAATTGTGATACAAATTATACATCAAGAAGATTCATTTCTTCATCCGTTATTATTTCATACGAAACCGCGTGAAGATCACGAAACCCTTAAATAATTAGCATCTCTTTCGTATTCCTTTGTCACAATGCACTGCAGCGCTAAATTAGCATGATGTATTTGCATTAACTCAGAAACAGCATACATTAAAAATCCTCCTCTACAGTCATTCAGTCCAATGGACTGCTTATGTCACTGGACCCCCACACTACTACAGCTCCTTTCTGTACGGGGTCTTATCCTTACAGGCTTATATCTCACTGAGGAGACCAGTGCTATAATACGCTACTCCCCTGTGTATGTAATCCTGCTGACCCATTCACACTCTGCTGTTCACTCAGTTCAGGGGATTGGTAGTCCCTAAGCTGAGGCTTACATACAGATCTGATCACAGTGCTGTTGCATGCTGAAAATAATGGTAATAATGGTAATTCTGACTGTGGGGAGCGCTTTGGAGAAAGATGGATAGTCTAAAATGCTCCGCTGAACGTGTCGTGCGTGCACCTGGAGAGGTGTGAAATCATCTCACCGCTCTTGCAGATGCCAGACAGGCTGCCGCCTCTCCCCTCCGACTTCATCTGGGACGCCTGAAGAAATCTCCGAAACCATTCCTCTTTTTCTCGACCGGTCCTCCCAAACAAGTAAATTGTCAGATCCCCTCCCCCGGCGGTCGATCGTTTCTGCTCCTCCGCCAATGTGCCGCCTTCGGGTCTTTCCAGTTGGTCCGTTCGTTCAAACGTCTCACCCAGCCCAGTAGTCCTCTCCTCCCCGGCTTCTGATCTTTCGCCCTCTGCCTTTGACATGAAGTCCTCCTGCTTGGCCAGTTCAATGCAAACGGGGTACTTCTTGTTCCATACTCTCTTCCTAGCCAAGCTCTGGGGCATCAGGTAGATCTGTTGGGATGGATGTGAAATTATTTGAACATAGTTTGAGGCGGGGGGGGGGGAGCTTTCATATATGACCTGGTTCTTTTTATGATCTAATCTAATCTTTTTATTCTGGAGGGCTACCTGCTGTAATTGTCTCAATCAATAGCTCACTGTTTCTTGAGGAGTAAGTATTTTAAATAAGTTTTTTTAATTAAGGGATATGATTAAAATTATAACCAATTATTAAGTGATGGAGAGCCTAAAGATGTAGAAAAAGAGGCCTAAACGATAACGACTTACAGATACATCCTTTATGCAACCAAGGGATTTTAATTTTTACCTTTATATTAAATAGGTGACAGAAAGAAATGTCCTTCATGGAGCAAGCTTAGTTTCTACATGGAATCTGCCCTTGAAATATATATATATATATATATATATATATATATATATATATATATATATATATATATATATATATATATATATATATATATATATATATCATCATGTTGGATCAAGAGCGGGGGTAGTTGTTTTTCTGATGTTAGATTGTTGTTTCCAGACTACTGATAGGTGGGGAAGCCCTGAAAGACAAGAGAAAATTCTTCTTTATCCACATGTCTTCCCTACGAAGATCACATTTCTCCTGTCTTAGCTTTTTCACTCCACTCGTTGTTAGAGCACATTTTTAAATCCCAACAGCATTAAGAGCCTTGAATGACCTGGCCTCGTCTTATCAGAAAGCGGGTATTGCATTGTTCCCTGTTATCTCAGAGGAACTCCTTGCTCCCAGTGTGCAGATCTGAAATGAGAATCAAGGCAGGGAGCTTCTGTTCTGCTTGCCTGGGTTTTCAGTCCGGACGACCTCTCAGTGTTTAAGCCTATGAATAAAATTTAAACTGTACTTAATTTTTAACCGAGCTCCGCCGACAAAAATGATTAATTTGCTTGAAACTCTCATTTTCTTTCATTGCTTTCTATTTTAATGCTATTTTAAAAGTACTTTTTATTAATCTCTATATTTTCAAGTTTTACCTCTGTTGTATAATGTGAGCTGAACTAATAAGATGTATTTTATTTTTAGATTAGTCATAAAAATTGCAGCTTTGTCAATGATTTTGGCCTGTTCAGCAAACACACTGCAAAAACGGAACTAAAAATAAGCCAAATTTTCTTAAAATGAGTGTATTTGTCCTTGATTTGAGCAGGTAAAAAAGATGATTTGCCAATGGAATGAGATTTTTGCAGTTAAAATAGGAACGATTCATCTCCATCATCTTATTTAGAGGGCAGAATATCTAATTATCTCATTTTAGGGCTCAAAATACTCATTCCATTGGCAGATCATGTTATTTACCTGCTCAAATCAAGAACAAATACACCAATTTCAGGAAAATTTTACTTATTTTTAGTTAAATTTTTTCTGTGCATGATTAATTATTATGAGAACATCAAATATGAGATGGCATTTAATGTCACCATCTGTTGTGCTTATTATAAAACACAGAGACATATAGTTCATGTCTTGTTACAGGCATGGTTTCAATCATTTAAAAGATTGAAAACCCCTCTTTTTAATCAACAGCATGCCTCCATAAGCACCTCACCCTGCTGTCGGTCAGATCGTAGATCTTCTGGCTGACGTAAGTGACGTCGGGTTTAGGCTCGTTGTGTGCGGCACGGCGGGAGACGTTCCTGTTGGGCTTGGACAGACGCAGGACCGAGCCCTCTAAGCGGACGTAAACAGAGTGGGTCAGGGTGGCGTGGTACATCTCCGGGTCATAGCTGTGGATCTCATTCATCCAGCCCTGAGGGAGCAAGACCAAAAAAAAAAAAAAAAGGTTGCTTTCATTACTCGGATTGGTAATAGCATTTCTACATCTCAGTTGTGAGTGGCTGGGTAAGTGGATGGATGAATGCACATATCATTCAACCTTATATTAAGGAGTCATATGCTTCAAATATTTCTCTTTTAACTGCGAGACGTGAGTTGCGTGCTACAAACTCAGAGCAGATTTTTATACAAACAAGGTATCTATAGTGATTCAAGCTTAGAAGAAAGTTTATATGAGAAAGTTTATTCCTCCTGCTGCTTTTTCTGCTCCTGATTGCTGTAGGCTCTATCATCACGTATCACATTCAACGTATCCACCGCCTTCCTGTTTTGGAACAGCTGTGCCCTTTAGCCAGCAAGCTCGGCACCTACAAGTACACATGCTTACATAACTCCGTCGAAGAACTAAAACATTTCTCCACTCACTCTCTGCAGAGCTTAATGGGTCAGGCAGAATATAAAATAAATTTGGGGATGCGCTTATCAAAATTTAATTGCAACTTTTATGAGGTTGGCTACAGTTTGAGTCTTGTATTACATATTCAATCAAAAAAAGACAGAGGAAAGCTTATTTATTTATGGGAGATTTTGTTGCTTTGCAAGACAAACGTGATGTTACAATGACAGGGAAAAGAAAATGCAGCGTGAAAATCCAAAACATGAGCTTGTGAGGCACAACAGTTCATCCTGCTACATTTGAAACAGGGTGCGATGTCTCGAGCATTGAGGAAAAAGTGCCAGGATGAATTCAAATGGGTTGCACAGATGAGCTCCTCGAAACTCAGTTGTCTTAAACAGTAGAAGCCGCTACAATGAAAATAATACTGCGCCACAGTAGGAACTACAGCAGAAGAGCTTCCAATAAAGTTTTTCACGAACGTAATTTTTTTACCTACAAGGTCAAATTTTAGCTATACAAACAATCAAAGCACTACCGCCCTACCACTGAACTCAATAATACTTCTTTGAATATAAATCCATTCAGTCACTTGCCTGCAGCTGTATTTTTAAATCTGGTCAGTCCAAGTTCCTTTCTCTGCTTTTTTTTCTCCAGCAAAAGCCTTGTGAAATGATCATTTTGTAAATAAATGAGCGAATGTTCTGTCGCTGCGGCATTCTCTCCTGTCTTGACCTTGTTGTTGCCTGACTCTTCTATTTGCCTCCGCGTGTTTGAGTGACATCAAAGTTACATCTCTGCCAGGGATGTAACTTTGATTGACATGAAGGTATGATGAATTAATGTGATTAGAAGAAGAACACAAAAAGTGCTCATCGGCCACAGGCGCAGAGAGCTGCACCCATGAAGGCCACTGGTAACATTGCGCTGTCACATAATTAAACAGTCTCCCTCCGTGTTTGGGAATATGATAGCAGACCTGTTTGGGCCAACAGATTGATAATTCATGGAGTTACTTCTAAAGACAAGACTATATTCACCCCTCTAATAAATCCTACATCAGAGAACCAAAAATATGTTTGATCAGGTAAGTGTCGTATTCTGTTTTGTTGTGTTGTATCATAACCTAGAATGGGTCATGTGATCTGGAGCGACGCTCTCAGTCCCATTCAGTGATGGATCTGATCCTCTCAAGTTAGATAGGTAAGTTTTTGAGAATGGTAATCCACACGGAGATTCAATATGTGCCAAATGCTGTATATTAACCTGAAAAATGATTCAATAAATCTCAAATCAAGCTAATACTTGGGTCATAACTTATACGGTGCTGCTTTGAACAAAGACTGACTTTGAAGATCCTAATATAATACATTTATATCATCACCTTGTTTAGTCTTTATCATAAATAAACTTTTTTCCTATATTTGTTATTTATATACAAGGGCCTACAAGTAAGTCACAACATAAACGTCCATCTATCATGGCAGCCAGCAGAAACAGAAATACATGAAACAGAGCAACCATAATTACCCTGTGTTACTTGTGGAGTACCACAGGTTTCAGTCTTTGGGTGGGTATATATATATATATATATATATATATATATATATATATATATATATATATATATATATATATATATATATATATATATATATATATATATATATATGCTGATGACACTGAGCTATATTCATCCATAAATCCAATCAATTGCTTCAACTACAGGCATGTTTTGAAGACATCGAAACCTGACTTTATATTGACTTTATATTTTCTAATTTTAATTTCTGAAAAGACAGAAGTTGTCATCTTTGAACCAGAGGGCTTTGGTAACAAAGTAAAAAAAAAGTGGTGTTATCTGATGAAAGAATGAGATGAGAGAAGTCATATTTCTCATATTTTAGCTTTCCTTCATTGCCGTTCTGTTAAATCAAGAATAACATTTAAAATTGTCCTTAATAATCAAGTTATATCATATATCATAGCTCTGATTGCTCCATATGTTCCTAACAGAGCAATTCGCTCTCAGACTCCAGGTCTGCTGGTGGTTCCTAGAGTCTCTAAAAGTAGAATGGGAGGCAGATCCTTTAGTTATCAGGCTCCCCTGGCTCATCTGGTCTGGCGTTCTGTTAGCTGTGACACCATCCAGGGAGGCAGATCATTCACTATTACCATATAACATAGAAAGGATTCCTTGATCATTGTGTGCTTCTGTGCTTTTGTGTCTCTACTCTGTCTTCTCAAGTCCCTGGTTAGTTGTGGTAGATGACTGTTCACACTGAGCCTGGTTCTGCTGGAGGTTTCTTCCAGTTAAAGGGGAGTTTTCCTCTCCACTGTGAATTGAATTGAATAGAAGTATTGCTATTTAAAGGCAAGGTACAGTATTATTCGCTTATAAAATTTCTTCCCTTGGGCAAATTTTGTTGATGACTCCTCATCTGATCAAACATGGGCAAAATGTGGCCTAATCCCAAACTTGTATTTTTTTAAATAAAAAAATTTAAAATTAACAGCAACCTAGGCAAGTGTTTTCATCAAAGCAGTCAATATCCACAAATCGGCAACAAAATTTAGCTCGGTACTTCTATCCATTTAAACAAAGCAAGACCTTCCGAAATTGATACTGATTTCTTGAATTTTCATCCAATGGTCCTCTGATAATTTTGCTACCCCTATCTTGAGAATCAGTGTGATGCTTTGTTTGACCCTTACCCTGAATATTCCTGGTTCTTTGACATCAAGCTGGGGAACATTTCGCTGGTCTTTCCTCCATCTCCCTGTTCTGCTCCCTGGTGAAGAGCAACGAGGAGCAGACAGCCAAAGGACCAGCAGGGCCAGCATGAACCCAACTACTATCCCATGCAACACAGAACACACACACGGAGGCACCGGAAGAACTAAGTACCAATACAACAACTGTGTTAAGAAGACGAGGCCAGCCACAGGCACATTCTCCACTTCTTCCTCCAGTCGCTCATCCTCTGCCTCCAGTTCACTGCCCAGACCAGTGCTACCGGTATAGGGCTGCTGAGACATGGATCGTTCCCCATCTGGAGTCTCTGTATCCGTACACAACTCAAAGTCCTCGCTGTACAGTTCACAGAAGTCCTCATCCTCCTGTCGAGCGACAAGGGCCGACATGGAACAGCGTCCCAGCGTGAGAGAGGGAGACCTGTTGAAGGTAGATGACGAGGCCTGGGTGACAGTCGGCGCTAGTGACAGTGATGGGAAAGAGAAGAAAGACGAGTCGGGCCCCCGTTCCGTAGGGGTCTCCTCCTCTTCTTCCCCTTCAGCCCCCTCCTCTTTGATGCTATAGTTGTTGTTAGCTTCCGTGTGTCCATTTACCGAAGTTACTCCACTGAGCTCCGACGCACTGGAGGAGAGCGATTTAGCCCGATGGGCTGCGCTCCCGACAGCTCCTGAACCAGACTCATCTCCAATAATCTTACTGAAAAGCTGCAAGGGGTCCGACATCACCTCTGACAAGCGCCTCTTGGTGTCCTCTATCCTGGCCTCCACCTCTTGAACCTTGAAGAAGGATCTCCCATCTGGGGACATGATAGGAGAAGAGGGCGCTGTTTTGGAGTCTCCGCCTGCTTGAGTGACTGCAACAGGGCAGGAAGACAAGCGAGGCTGGGAGAACTGCTTGAAAAGCTGCATGTTACGAGGCGGAGTGCGGTGAGTTGCCTGTATTTGCTGGTGCTGAGGAGGGTGTTGAGGAGGCCCTTCGTGGTGTTCGCCCTTCGAAGTGTCCGTAGAGAGAGACTTAACAAAAGACTTCATTAAGTGTCTGTGTCGGGCGTGTGAGGGTAAGACGGTGGCAATTGCAGGAGCAGTTTCTCTAGAATCGACATCATTTGACAAAGATCTAACAAGGCTAAGAAAAGGCTTGGAGGAGGAAAGGGCTGCAGACTTACAAGGGGAAGAAGAACTAGAACTAATTAAAGGGGGTTGGGCTGGTCGATCGGAGGAGCTGGTGGGTGGAGTGGAGCTCAGGTGGGAGTGGGCTGGAACGGGGTTAACAGTCATTGCAGGAGAGGTTGTGTGCGGATGTGAGTCCAACAATGTCACTGGCAGGATAGCCGAAGAAACAGGCAGTGGAGCTGCTTCAGAGGAGATCTCCGCATCGACCGATTCCAACTTTATCTCCTCTTTCGCCTCCGAGCCTTTGGCAACACACTGGTCATCAGTCCCGGTGGTTTGGCTCTGAGGTCCTGCAGCGCCGTCCAGAACCGACTTAGCAGCGGCACATCCAACAGATAGCCCGTAGAGCTCTTCTTCCTCATCTTCCTCCTCCTTTCCCAGAGCAGAGAAGTGGATGGTGATTGTGTCGCGGGAGTGGGAACGCTGCACCTGCAGCTTGGGTCCTGGTGCATGACGTAGAGGAGGAGTGTCAGCATGCTGGCCACTTCCCTTTCTGCTGTTGCCCTGACTGCTCATCGTCACCCGGCACAGGGCTCACAGCCTGCAAGAGACAGAGGGAGACAGCAGCAAAGCACTGTTAATGAAAACAATAAAACACACATATAAAGTGGAAAGAGAGGTAATGGTGTATGTGGTGAGATCCCTACAGAAAGGTCCTTCGGCTCTCTTCATACTAATGTGAGTGGACTGGACAAGTATGTCCGTGTTCCCCGACCCATTAGCCTCATTATGTAAAGATGAAGCTGGCATGCTGGGTCAGCTCTCTCTCTCTCTCTCTCTCTCTCTCTCTCTCTCTCTATCCATCTTGTCTGTAACAAACTCGATCACTCACCACACTATGGCAACATGATTAGTGGGTTACTTCAGAACACGCAAGCTTTAAGGAGAGTGTTCATCAACATTTCAGCTGTAGTTAACTCCACCCACCAAAAAGGTGCTTTATGAAGGGACGAAACAGAACTGCTACCCAACGACTACATGAGATGTATCGATTACGGTTTTAAATGTTTAATCATCAAAAACTTCCGTGGAGATACTTTGGATACATATTGTGATGTCTGGCACCTTTGATTAAATTAAGTCAGGAGGCGGGGGCAACAATTTATCAGACTTGTTTGCATGGTTGGACTAAAACTGAGACAATTCTGAGGCCAAGTAAGCTGTACCTTCCTGACCCTGGGGACACCTGTCATGGGATTGTCCATGTCCACCACTTTCAGAGGCTATTCCCGGGCTTGGTTGGGTTGTTGGGTCAGATACGGCTGGCCATCAATTTAGGTCACCCTTCAATGGGGAAATGTCTAATTTCCAACAGTTTGTAGAGCAAATGTGCCACTGACACACATCAAGGCAACCAGACCAGAAGCTAAACAGGCTGGATTAGATACAAAGAAACATTTAATAAAAACTAAAGAAAATAACTGGGACAGATGGACAATTGATTCGATCTTTGTAAAAGGAGTAGCTCTACAACAGATTAGCTCCTTTAATGACCAATAGGCAACTCCAAGCAAGACAAACTGTATGTACGACATAATTTTGCAACAATGTGGCTGTTCAACTCTAAAACAACAGAGAAATAAAGTATCTGGCAAATTCAAGTCATTTACCATGCAATGAAACTGCAGAATGATGCAGTCTCTTTATAAGATAGAAGTGCATGTTTATTCTTCCATGTTGTATGGAGTCCATCTACCCTGGTTATCATTACACACATGTGCACAGAGAGATGCACGCTCTGCAAACAGCCTGTGGCTTTCAGGCTTCTGGACTGAAGATAAAAATGGACCGTAATGGAAGAAGGGGGAGGGATGGAGGGAAACAGCATAGCAGTTAGCTCGTGTGATTGCTTGAATTTCGGAGAAAGCCTCAGCGGCCCCTTGGGGGCTCTCTGTTTGGCACCGCATCTCCAGAGATTGTATTTAGCCTGGGTGAAATAACAGAGCATTTGACTCTCCCAGTCAACCTTTCAACTTGATTGTGGCACAATGGTGTTTCCGGTATATGAGTGTGTGTGTGTGTTTATTCTGCAATGGCTTTGCCGGGGGGCAGATCAGACACAATGAAAACAACAAAAGCAAAGATTGTACAAACAGAGCAACTGAAAGGATAAAAAGGACAAGAGGGCTTGAGGAGCCATCAGAAGACCTTTCATTAAAAAAAAAACAAAAACCTACGAAGACCAATCCTCTTAAAAACAAGGGTAATGACAATGACAGAGCAAGAGAGAGAGAGAGAGAGAGAAACAGGAAAGAAGGCAAACAAGAGTGCAAATTAAGGACAGGGGAATAAACGGAGGAGACAAATGGGCTGGAAGACAGGGCCACTGAGACGGAGGTGGCTGTTATTTTGCCCGATGCCTGAAGGACGTTTGGAAACATGGAGAAGGTTGACGGGGGGAGCAGAGGACGACGGTGCCGAGCTCTCCAAGAGTCAAGTTCAGCAAGGTGCACTCGAAAGACAAATGAGACACAGCGTTGCAAACTGAATCAGTGCAAATAAGCGGTTCTGACGAATAAATATTCCTTTTAGGAGGGTGTATAAACAGGACTTTATAACATGCACATCACTACATTTTGCTGATTTTTCTTCTCTTAACTAAACATCATTGATCTCATTTCTACAGCACTTTATACTTTAAGGATTACACACAGGCTAAAAAAAATCTTCTACGAAGGCCAAGACCGTCATTAGCAGCAGCTCTCTTTACGTTTGCCGGCTCACCCGCGGTTTTAGTTAGTCCCTGTCTTCGAAGCACCACTTCCATTAAAAGCTTTGTGTTTGTTTTAGCTGCCCGCGAACGAGAGGAGGCGAGGAGACAAGAGGAGAGCAGGAGAGAGGAGACTGGCAGTGAGACAAGGCTCATCCAATTAATCAAAGCAAGCAGGGCCACTCTAATCAGCTAAAGCCAGAACTCAGGAGACGAGAGAGAAAGAGAGGCAGGTTAAAGGCAGCAAGGTAAAAGAATGATATACAAGACTGAAAGGAAGGTGAATATATGAGACACTGTGGTTCAAGAAAGAAAACACTGATGTAGTGGGAGATAAAGATTTGTAATGACAACTTTACAGAGTAAAATTTAAAATTCATTTCATATTCTTTCCCATGTTCTCCAGCACCATGGCTGAAAATAAACTCGAATTGCAATTGAACACATCCTTCCAGTTCCCCACTGGTGGAGAGGAGAGGCTTACTACAGCAGAAAGGGAAATTTATGTCCAGTTTGCCCAGGCTTTTCAGCATGTTGCGCACCAAAAAGGATGAGATTTGCTAATTTTTCAGCGCGCTCGGTAAGTAAAGTGATTTTACTTACCGGGACATTTTCTGCTAGCTTTTACTGCTAAATGAACCAAACCCAAATATTGAACCTGAGAAATGCAGCACAATGTCTGGTTTTGTACGGTCCTGGTCTCTGTCTGGGATTAAAAAAGCATTGTCCTGATAACAATTTTAGTAATTTTAGTTTGTTGAAGCTTTGGCATTGTTTTCTGCAGAGCTACCACTGCATTTAAATCAAGTTGAGGTGCGGACTTTGACTGGACCATTTTTGGACTCTTCATTATTAGTCCCTTGCAGATTTTACACTTTGTTTGGGATCATTGTTCCACTAATTACTAAAAATCAGCTGTTGGACATATGGCCTCACCATTGACTCCAGAATAATCTGGCATGGTGAATAACTCACTGTAAGGTGCTAAGGTTGTGTGGTGGTAAAAAAAAAAGCAATCATAACGTCTTTACCATCATGTTTGACAGTTGGCATCAGGGGTGTATGTTGAATAACTGTGTTTAGTAGGCATAAAAATAAAATGCCTTAAAAATAAAATCTCAGATTTTGTTATACCAAATCCAATTAATCAATTTTTATTTTCCCTTTTGTTTCATAAAGAAAAATTACAGAAATAATTTTTTTTTAATTAATTTTATTTCAATAATCTCACCTTGGAGTTGACCTGAATTCAAAGTGCAACTAAACACAACCGATGAAACATGCTTGTAAAAGAAGGTGACAGGCTTTAAACAATGTAAATATAATGCTATATGCTTCCTGCTAGTGGTATTACACCATGCATCTAAGAACAGGCATTACTTCAAACTAACGTAAAAAAAAGTAAATGATTATTGTGCCTCTTAGCATAAAGCGTTTCTTCTTTGGAGCATTTTGAGAATATTATTTTCTTTAAACATGTATTCAATATTACATGCTATTACCAAAACTGTTTTCTCTTTCAGGACCAATACAGCACAGAGTTTTATGGAAGCCCAATGGGTGCCTTGGCAAAATATACCAAATAAAAATAAATCCAGATTTTCCAAAAATTAAATCTTCAGAAATTGTAAATTGGAATTAATCAATGAAATTGATTTAGCCCTCAGCCCCAGTCTCCACCAAGCATGGGACTGTGCATTTAGCTAATAATCTCTAGTTTGGTCTCATTTGTCCAAAGTACATTGTCCCAGTTGACTCGTTTTCATTCAGATGAAACTTTCCAGTCCTTAGTCCTTCAACCTCTTTTCAAAGAGAAGAAGCTTTCTCTTTCAATCCTTCCAAAGAACTCACGCTCCTTCAAATTTTAATCTCATTATCTTGACCTGACCCTTAACTTTTAATCCTTAGCTAAGCCTGCAGAGTCTGAGATGCTGCTGGGGTTTTTTTCTGATCTTTTTCTCATTTCTCCAAACATTGCACAGTCAGACATTGGGAAGAATCTGCTGGTATGCACAGCAACGCTTGAGAAATTTGCCCAAATATATTAAAGGTTTTTGCATTGTGAATATACCCTCTCACTATTGATTATTGGTATGGTTTTAACATACACCTGTATGACTCAGACCATTAAACCCTAGCTTTTATCAAGATCAATCTGATTAATCGGTACTCTAATTAGCAGTACCTGATGGCTATTTTCGTTTAAATCCTAAAAAGGTATCAAGAGAGTATTTAGTTGTCTCTGGGACTTTCATATCCACAAACAAGATTTCAACAACACAGCTTTTGTCATTAAAAACTGTTTTCTTTCCTTAACATCTTTGAATCAGCTTCCTGTTTTTACTAAATGTGTGGCGAGTAGAGGACAGACTGGCACTAATGCTATATATATATATATATATATATATATATATATATATATATATATATATATATATATATATATATATATATATATATATATATATATATAAACTAAAGTGCAGATCTCCCAGAAACTCTTCATAGGTCCATCCCATTAATGCCTAGCCACTTCATGCTTCTTGGAAACTATGCAAGAAAATGTTCTGCCAATTATATGTGTTAAAAAGAAGCTACAACTAACACCGAACCAGGGTTGCAGGACCAGGGTAATGTCATCTTGTTCTTGCAGCCCTGGGAAAGAGAAAATGTTTTTCTGTTCTTGCAAAGTATACATATTGGCCTTAAGACACCAGAGGCCCTGTCCATCTATCACTCAGGAACAAGACCTCAAGATGATTCCAAGCAAGGAAAGTATATATCCAAATACAAGGTTTCTGAAAACAAAATCATCAAAAGCTGAACAAATCCTGAACAAATAATGCAAATAAATAAATAAATAAATACGCTGGGAACAACCTGACAAAAGCAATGTAGGAATCACAGGATGTTCTATGCATCTGCAGAAAAATGGGTAACCAGGCAAATGTGTGAAAATCAAGAGAAGAACGATAAAGGGGGTGCTGGCTACCACAGGAAGTGAATGAGGAGAACACAGCCAAGGCTTTTCATAATCCTGCCTCTCTGTTCAAACTCTGCATGGTTTAAAAATAGCGCCGAGGGGCGATGAAGGTGCTGAACTCCTGACACCACCATGCCCACATGAAGGACTCCCTAAAGGAGACAAAATGTAAGTAGAAAAGGTTTGTCCTTGCTGAGCGATGGTATAATATCATTCACAGAGCAAATTAACTCCCACAGTCTGATCAATACCAAAAAAAATGACTGCACATCAAACCACAAAAGATAATAAATATTGATTGTTCCTGTAAATATTTTCTCAAAGACTTTTAATAGAAGAACCCCAAACACCTGGCACTAAGAAAACACAAAAATACTTGCACTGTTGAAATATTAACTCCATGATGGGGCTGTTTTTCCAGTTTTTACGGTAAATGACACCAACAGCCTCAGACTCAGTATAAAAGTGTGATACATCAATATTCTAGTCAAACTGGTAAATATGGGTAGCAGCTTCAGTGCTTCATCAACCACAAACTTAAATTAGCTTTATTTAGACACAAAAGGTAGCAGATGTATAATTAAAAAGTGGAAAGAATGACATGTTTTTTTAATCTTTCTTACAAATAAAAATCTGAAAAGTGTGGCATGCATTTTTATTCAACCTCCAACGAGTCAACACTTTGTAGGACCACCTTTCGCTGCCATTAATACTGGAAGACGTTTTGGGGTATCTCTACTAGAATGTGCATGAACATAACATTTGAAGACTTGACAGACTCTGAGTTGGATTCAAGCATGGACTTTGACTAGGCCACTGTATCACATGACTGTCATTATTGTTAAAGCCAGAGCCATAATTGCTCGGTTTGAGTTTAGAGATGTTGAATCGAAAGATGGTTTGGGCATCTAACCAGGATGTTCCTTGGGTGCCTCCCTTTGGGGGGGGGGGGGGGTTTCCGGACAAGTCCCACATGGAGGAAAGAGACCCTGGGGATGACCCAGAACTTGCTGAAAGGAATATATATTCCATCTGGCCTGGGAACGCCTCGGGGTCCCCCAGTGATTTCTGTTTTTTTTTTCCTGGACCTGTTGCCCCTGCGACCTGATCTCTGATAAGTGGAAGACAATGGCAGATGTTGGATATAGATCTGGTGAACCTCTAGGCAGTTGTGATTTTTTTTTTCCCTTTTTGGTAGGTTTTAACTGGTTTTTATCTAGAATTGGCAGCTATTTAGCTCCATCTATCTTCCAGTCAACTGTTATCAGCTTCCTTGTACCTACTAAGGAAAAGGCCTCCACACAGCATGATGCTGCAATGTATAATAGCCGGGATTGTGAGTTCAGGAGTTTTCAGCAAGGATTGCTTTCTGTTGCACATATCATTTAACATGTAGGCCAGACACCACAGTGTTGATCTCATGTGACCAGAGCCTCTTCTGCCATATAGTCACTGTCCTCTACAAGACTTGCGATGGACTTGCTGTAGCTTTCTTTCAACGTGGTTTTCATCTTGCCACTCCTCCAGATTTGCGGAGTTGCCATTAGTTACTTTGCCTTAAATTCAGAAAACATTCATACTCACCTGACAAGTCTGCAGTCAGCCTTTATCTTCATAATGTTGTGTGTTGACTAATGCTCTCAAACAAAAATCGGAGACCTTCAGGAGTCTGTTTACCGATCAGCTGACTTGTGAAGGAATTTGGTTGCCTAGATTTTATTTAGATAGGTGTATTTATCAAAAAAATAAATAAACACTGAAGGCTGTGAATCCTTCCCACATTAGAGGAAACCCAGAAACAGAGCCTGACACAGTCTGGCTCTGGATTCGGCAGCAGGATGTGCTCCAGCAGGACTTTGATGGTGAGTATCCATGCTTTGAGCCACGAAGCTCCAGCAACAATAAAAAGAAAATAAAAACAAGAATAATTAAACTGAGAGTTGAAGAACGCTGACAGCACTCCGCCGGATCAAACCGGTTTCTCCGTCCTCTCTAACCCAGAATCCACCATCACTCCAAACATCAAACATCACGACGCACATGACTGAGAGGTTGCCATGCCAACAGTGAAGCGTTTCATCCGCGTCTGCACTCATCCCTCTGTTGTCCTTTTGTTCTGTTCTCCTCGCTTTGTAAAAAGGAGAGTTAGCAGAAGATCTGCGGTGAAAGAATCGCAGTGTGTTTCTTAAATATGTTTGGATTTCAAAAAGAACCCTCAATCTCAGACGAGACGGATGGAAGAAGGAGAGAAGTGGGTTTTTTAGTTTTACATCTTTCAAGTGAATTTGGGTTTGGGACACAGACTTCTTCACTACGACCCTCCCTGTAAACACTGGCATAAAAAGTGCTGATTTTCATCATTAGGAGGAGCTTATTTGCTCCAAGCCTATTTCATGCCAAGTAAAAGATCTGCATTGGATATTGACGCCTCCTGCCACGTAACCCAATTTAACAGCTTAGAGATCAAAACACACAAGCATTCGAACGCATTGAGAATTTCAGAATCTGTGTAGCTGCCGCTGATGAAACCCAAACAGCTTCAGGGTTTTGGTTGCAGTTCTAATCCATCCAATTACGTAACACACAGAGGAACGAAGAGGGGAAAAGAAAACAGCAAACCATCAAACGTATATGGACTTCCAGAAAGATATTAATGATTAAATATGCTTTTTTTCCTTCGGTCCACAAACAAGCACTCGACGGTACTTAAACTTGGAAGCACAGAAAACGAGATGGGTGTATCTCAGATTTAGGGCTAATAAATACTTCTGTAATGATCTTATTTGTATATTGGTCAAATAAAGTACCAGTATGTGGGATTCTAAGTAGTATCTAATGCGTAAACATGATACCGCTAACATTTCTTCTTTCTCGAAGTGCAGTCTGTAATGGTGTAATGGGCTTTTTATGAGCAGGAAAGCTCCTTTCCACACTCTTGAACTCTGGAACTAGCCAGATTTTTCAGCAAAATTAACCCACCTCACTTTAGACTATATTTAAAGTGATATAGTGTAGCTCAGGAGTCACCAACATGGTGCCTGCGGGCACCAAGTAGCCCCCAAGGACCACATGGGGCGGCCATGAGCCTGTTCTAAAAAAAAAAAGCCCAATCCTCCAGTGAGCTGCATCTACAACTTTATTTTATTCCATTACTCTTCCTGTTTATTGACACTTGGATTTAAATAAATTTAAACATAAAAACACAAATATAACAAAGACTGGAAAAAATATTTATTTTACAAAAAGTTAAGGTGAACTCTGACTCTTCTAGTTCAAAAGGTCATTACAGGTCGCCCTTTGTATGACACAACACCAATGAAGTAGTCCTCAGTTTCATAAGGGTTGGTGACCCCTGGTGTAATTTGTCACCAATACAGTCATATGCAATAAATTAAAAAATGTGCTCCGGTTGAAGTTTGAAAAAAGTGCACTTTCTGCTGGACCACATTTATTCTTTATTCATAAATATTTAAAAAAATCCCTTCTCTGCTATCAATTCCCCCCAAAAGTGTTTGGATATTTCATGGGCATTTACGTATTTTAGTTCTTGTGAGAATTCTGCACCGGCCGGATCCACGGTGGCCCTGCCCCTCCCTTCTCCCCCACCACTCAGCCCTGACCACAGAGCTGAGCTCCCATCCAAACCGCTGCAGCCGCCTCACTTCTTCTCCCACCCGTGGCATCAGACAGACAGAGAATTTTGGGGGGCGAATTTACACGTCACACCTGCAGGAAATGCTTGACTTTTTATGCAAAGAGCATCCATACATAACTCATAGCCTACGTGATTTGTACTTATGAAATCCATGATTTCAGAGCCTTGTCCAGCTTATTACTAACATTTGTCAGGTTTAATAAAGAGAGGGGGAGAGATACAGACAGCTACAAGCAGACAAACAGAGAACCTAAAGATAGATTTACAAATTAGACCAATTTACTAGTTTACTTGTATGTCATTTGTCCCTTTAAAATCTTAACTTATATTGGTGTGAAAGCCTGAAAACAAAAGCGTGACCACAAACATTTTGCAGGAGAACGTCATGTCTCTCACAAAGACAAACCAGAAAAGCCACCTTTAGTCATGGACTTCTTTACATGCAAGCATTTATACTTGAACAGTTGAGGAATATTTAAAATGTTGGTAATTAAAAAGCATAGACAATATGGCACTGTTCTGTTTAATTTTTCCAGGTATTTAGTTATCCTACTTGATTAGACCTGTATTTATTGTTAATAAAAATACATTTGGAAGTTAAATATGCTCTACTATGTTTTATTTTATGAGTAAATTTGATTATGGGTGCCCTTTTTTTGGCTTGAGCACCTACCTGCAGAAACAGCTTTTAAGAAGATATCAGCTATAAGCAGGAAAAAGAAAATCATCATAATTAGCAGAATCAAAGGCTTGACAACATACTGTATACGTGTGCGTAATTAATCTATATAATGTCTTTTGCATAGTGAAACGAGTTACTGCAATAAATTAACTTTTCAATCCTTTTCTAATTTATTAAATGAATCTGTAGAACACGTTTCCTAAAATAATTTTTTCTATTTTCTTCTACATTAATCAAGATAAAAATCTAAGCTATCAAAAATCAAACTCATCTCACACATGAGATGTGATGAGCTGAAGTGTCCTAGGCCAGAATAAATGTTCAGTCTAACCATTGCATTGTCTCTGGGTCTCCTTCCAGTGAAATGTAGCTGGAAAAAAAACCACAACCTCAATAAATATTTTAATCACCTCAGCGACTTCCTTTATAATGGAGAATCAGAAGTTTTACAACCACATCCCCCTAGACATGGCCGTCTCTCATCCTTTCTCTAAGGCTGAGTCTACCTACTTTACATAGGAAGCTAATTTTCTGGGATCTCACACTTCCTGTTTCATGGCGATAGCACCCTCAGCTCCAAAAATAAAGCAACCGTGAACAAGACACCAATATACTGTATAAAGGCAGAAAGTGAGCATTTTTCCCCCCCAGTTAAGAACATGATCCCAGATTTGGAGCTAATTGTCACCCTTGCTGTTTCAGTTATCAACAACGCCCGTACATAATAAAGGTCAAGGCTTGAAATTACCAACAGAACTGCATCATCTGCACGAGTTGAAATGAGGCACTTTTGTCTAAGACAACATCTGGAAAATACTGAGTACTCCAGACCCATTTACAATCCCTAATGGAAATGACTTCAGCTTTATACAGAAAATTTGGACACAGGTCAACAGTGGCACTTGCACATCTTCACTGCATGTGAAAGGTGAATTAGAAAAAAAAAGTGTAACGAAAGAAAAAAAACTGTGTCAAAAGGATGGCTTTATTTTATATATATATATATATATATATATATATATATATATATATATACATACATACACACACACACACACACACAAAAGCCACTTGTGTTAAATTGAGCAGTCCAAGCATATCACACTTTTTTTAAATATTTAAAAAAACATTATAAAGCAGGTGCAGCCTGTTGAGCAACCAGAACCATGTAACAAGAGTAACAAGATTGGTGAAATGACTCATGGTAAAGATGGCGGCTTACTTCCCCCGTTACAAAATGCTAACAGTGTCCATGAAGAGAAGGTGACACAACACAGATCTAAGGATATATTTGCCATAACTTTACCAGGTGCTTAGATCTAATCAGTTTTTTGTAAGAAAGTTCTAAAACCACTGAAGTTGTGCAAACTCTGTACAGTCGAGTCAGTTCTTGTGAACGTTATTGTTCAAGTGTGCTCTTTACGTGTAGGTCAAACATCTGTGTGTGTAATCGAGCTAACTTCCTCATTTCTCTCTAATGCTGGAACTTCCTGTTTGCTGCGATAGGAGGGTAGCTCCTGCCCCAACTGCTTCCTTTTATATTTCCTATTAACACCAATCTTGTGCTGCGAATTACATATGTTATGATTCGGTTTGATTTAACTCACATCAAAGAGCAGTCCTCTGTTGTAATATGTAAGCTAAAACCAAACCAGCAGCTGTAGCGGCTTATGAGCTGTGGTAGTTGTGGCTGCTCATCACCGTGACAGGCGCTGACGGATACGCCACGAGCCGCTTCATGTTGACAGGAAGAGTGGTCTGAGCTGCAGGCTCAGTGTGAGCATCCACACATGCATTCATCCACCATCAAAACAGTGTTGCATGACAACTTCTTTTCATGCAGACGGAAAAGTAAAAGGAGAAGCAGACTGTCTGCTGTGCTTAAGACTGGAGCGCAGACGCATGTCTGACGGCGGGGACATCTGTTATTGAGCTGCTGCCGAACAAAAGTCCCAACGCAGCTTCATTCTGACAGGTTGCATGATTCGTAATGAAGCGGTCGCAAACAGTTGAACTCTATATTCCTTCATGGAGGGACCTTTACGCTCAAGCTCAGCTACAGTCCATTTCAGCCACATTTACTCTGGTATCCCTAAATAAAAGTCAGCCCGTCTAGTTGAATTGAGACCTAATTATTAATGGGGTAACCCAAAACCTGCAAAGACACATTAAAAAATGCCATAAAAACACAAACACAGTTAAACACGTCAGTTGCATGTAACAACTATTCACTTTTGTTCAGTTTTCAAGCAGAGCTGCACCTGAAAAAAAAAACTATCCACGGCTGAATTGTAGTTCTGTATTTGCGCACCTAAGCGCGATTCTGTCCAACGTCAAGCAATGATGCGCGTCGACTATGCACTGCAGTTGTTTTCACGCGCAATAACCCACCCAGCCGGCCGCACAGACCACCTGTAATCGCTGCATCCCAACGCCTGTTCTTCTTCACACCAGTCAGCCAAACGGGGCTGCGACTACGAGTCAGAGGCATGACCCCGGAAGGTTGACCTCACCGCTGCCTATATCGTAAACTAAAATGTTTTGTGAAAGGAGGTTAATATCCACCCTTCACGGTTCACAGACCATCTCCAGTACACGGCATGGTGGTATGTACAGTACAGTGCAAGAGTGGGGGAAAAAAACCCTGATGGTGGCCGCAGCCTTGAGACGTGGGCAGAGGTTCACCTTCTATAGCGAGACATCTTTCTCTAAACCTTCAGCCTGAGCTGCAGAGGAATCATTTAGATAATATTCACGTGTTGGAATGAGCCAACCATTAATCCAATTGCAAATCTATGGCAACGTTCAAAATTTGCTCACCATTCAGTGTGAGCCAAAAGGGAACGTGTGTAACTAATTTAGCTTTTCATTAGCAAAACTCAAGTTTTGCTTCAATAAATACATATTCTGCCAAGGTCTAGTAACAATCACATCAAACATGAAAGCGTTCTCATAGCTTAGATTTAGTAGTTTATAAATATATAGGTGGCGGTGCACCCAATGGCCACGACATTTTTGATTATTGTTGCCGAAAGGCAAGTTGTTAGCCTAACGTGTTTTACCTGTATATGAGAACGTGTTGTTGGTGGTTGGTGGTGGAGGAGTATAAAACAAGCAAAGATGACTGTAGATCATTCTATTTGCCATTTTGTGTTGAAATGGAGGATCATCCATACTCTTTGACCAGCGAGAGTGAAGAGAAAGTAACCAAGAAACGAAAATAAAGTAAAAACCGGGAGAAAACCCAGAGTCTGTGATTAGTGTAGCTTTTACCAGGTGTAGACAATTCATGAGGAAACGGGGCTTCAAAACGGAGGCAGAGGTTGCAGAGTTTCTGTTATATTAAATTAACAGGTACGTTTATTCAACATAAAGCTTGTGGTGATGTGTGATGTAGCAAAATGTGTAAAGGTCTAAGGAGCATGACAGGTAAATAAGGAAAATGCACATCTATTTGTTAGTTTTCAACAGTTTTCATTTCCTATATATTCGTCCACGATGGGCTACAGTCAAACAGAGATATAAGCCTACACCAATGGACTTTTTTTTTTGTCAGAGAAAAAGCCGTATTTCACAACCTGCAACATCTGCTGAAAAACCAAAACCATCTCCTTTCCACTTTCCTTTCTCTCTCTTCCGGTCTAGCTCATTTAAAACCTAACATATTCAACATCAAACATGAACTATTCCAGCCCTGACACGGGGCTCTAACGATGCGGCGGAACGAAGCACAGGGCCGACTGCTGAGTAAGAGACAGCTTGCCAAACACCCCGAGGATGATTTGAACGGCATATGGGCCGCGGTTAAAGATGAAACCTCTCGCAGCCCGCGTCACACAAGCATGTAAACAGAGACACGGCATAAACACGGGCACGACCAAAACAGCTTCGCCGTACCCTGCGCGGCCTGAGCTGCTTTTTTCACTCTCTGGGTTTAACGGGAACACATTTCCCAGAATCTCCTGGGTTACAGGCGCCGCAATCTGCCATTCGTCGAGGCCCATTTTTCAACGAGCAACAATAGGTCATTCACGGGTGTCCAGCTGCCACTGTTTGTTTCTACCCTCACAGCAGTTTATCTCGTTAAATACAGGAAACGCTCTTTTTCCGTCAACTCCGACAACGGAGAAGTTCAGACGAGGGGGATTAACGTGAGGAAAAAAGGTAGAGCGGGGAGGAGCTGCTCAAGGCCGTGGATCAGATCCAGCAGCATCACCCAACAACAAGTACGCACAAGGTCAAAGGAGGGAAGCACGAGAGCGGTCTCGTCTTTTACCTTGACGTTTCAGCGGCATTCACTCTCCTCTCGAGACGCAATCTGCGCTGACAGCAGGGGCCATGGATCTGGGGTGGGAACGAGCCGGCACATACAGAGAACAAAAAAAACAACAACAAACAAAAAAAAGACAGATAATCTGCTAAGTTTGCTGCTCGAGGGCAGGAAATCGCATAATTAAAATGCATTAGTTGCATTGTTATCCAACTGGCTGAGATAGCTGTAGCTGTAATTACTCTCAATCTTCGTTTGCTTTCAAGGGGATTAAAAAAAAAAAAGAGGTTTGGATCTGAAACAATGAGCGCTACAGCGCGTCTAATCGTGGGTGTCACCGGGCACACGTTGCCTGCGCTCTCCCTCTGGGATGTAGCTTCTGTTTACCCCCCCCCCCCCCCAAAAAAAATATCTCTGATCAAGTTTCAGCAAAGCCTTGAACAAACAATGTGTCTAAAGATCTACTTTAAAAGATTACCAAAAAAAAGTCTGACTTCTTGGAAGGAAAATAAAAAAGGAAAGATTAGAACCTAATGTTATATTTACAAACTAATCCTGTGGAGTGTAGCTTTATTGTGTGTCTGGAGGACATTATTAACAAAGTTCAGAGTAGCTACTAGAGAGAATATTTGTATTGTGATGATATATCTATTTTTTAATTCAGCCACGTTGGAAGGTTTTTAACACGAAAAGCCAGTTTGAGATCATGACCCAGCATCTCAATTTGGATTCAAGCCCAGACTTTGACTAGGCCACTCCAGGTCCTTTATTTCTAGGTTTTTCGAGGCATGTTCACGGATTGCCTAGCTGTTGTTCTCTTGTTGCATATATCCAATTATGTTTGAGCTTAATCCCTTCAGACACTGCACCCACTGTAACAGGCTTTCCAGGTCTAAAACAATAAAAAAAGACACCCTGCTTTTTACTAACTGGTTCGTGATTACCCAAAGGATATAAAGTTTGAACTTCTATCTAGATATGAGGGTACCTTACTACCTCATTAAGGACTGATGTCAGAGCCCTCAGACTCTGACACAAACTTTTCTCTCTTTTTTTTTTATCTCTCACATGCTCTAACGTTGGAAAAAAAGAAATACTGTACACATTGTTTATTGCCTGTTGCTTGCTGTGTGTCTCTAAGCCAGAGTGTGTCCTGAAAGGAATCTCACCACGGTAACACATGTTGACAAACAAAGCTTCTCGATTCTTGATTGATTTTTGATTCTTGATGAAGCATTGAGCAACAGACAAGACAAGCAATGCTCTGAAACGTTGGAAGAGGAGGAGGGTCAATTACGTATTTTTGACCCAAAACAACAATTGATCCATTTCAAGTTTTTTTTTTTATAAAGTATTTCACATGAAAAGGAAGATTCAAATCCCAATGGACATCAGGAACTTATTCCTCAACTCAAAGAAACCCACGTGAAAATGCTCTGTGACACAAACACAAACACACGCACACAAACAACAGGTACTTGTCACCCAGAAAAGAAAAAAAAAAAACACTATCCCCTCAGTGAAAAGTGGTGGCTGCATCATAAAGTGGAGATGCCTATCTTTGGCAGGTCTGGAAGACCAGTCAGAGTTAATGGCAAGACTGATGGAGGTAAATGCATGAAAGAATCTCTTACAAGCTGCTGAACAGATTTTCTTTTAGATGAGACAGATGGTCTAGATTTATATTCATATAATTTGACTGAGGGTCATACCCTGTGTCTAGCATTCTAACATTTTTCCACACTTGTGGAAGAAGTCCTTTAGGAGCGATCTGTCTGTGCTGTGATTCTGTGGCCTGCTGCTCACAGGGGACCCCGGAGGAGGGGAGAGGACAGAGCAGCAGCATCAGCAGCCCTCACCGACCTGTGCAGCTCACGGTGGGCTGCAGGGATAATGAGAATCTCCCCGGGTTCACCAGTACCACTAAGAATAAACCCATTCTTCGTGGCAGCCGTGAATTATTCAACCCCCCCAGAGCACAAAGCCTGAAGACAATCCATACACTGTGCAGGCATAGACATATATGTCATAATGCTGGACAGCCCTGTAGCATCCAGGAACAGGGAGGCTGGTGCAAAAAAACGAGGGCAACATCCCTTTTGACTTCTCCCTCTTTATTATACGGGTATATTTTAAAGGTCCACTTGCTCCATCCGCCCATTCGTCCACCTATTTTTGGGCTCTGCGTGTGATCGCTCTTACCTCACAGTTATCGCATCCCCATCCCCAGACCGCTGGCTCGCTCTGCACTGAGGCTCCGAATCTGCGTAACGCGATGAGAGTCTCCCCCCCTGCTCGGAGCGCCTTCTTCTCCCCCTGCACCCTGCAGAGGAGAAGAGGAGACGGAGGGCGCCGAGCTGCCGAGGACAGGCGGATCACACCTGGCTCCTGGTTCCGGCTTGACGAAACGCCCCGCACGCACGGGCCATGGGCGTGTATTGTTTTGGTAAAAACGGGTGGGTTAGTCGGCGCCACTCCCCCCTCCTCACCTTCCTTGAATGATCCTCACGGAGCGGTCCGACCGTCGACGCACTGGCGATTCATATTTTATTGTGTTGCAGCAGCGGAGCGTGGTTTGCGTCACGGCTTTGCAGCGTGCCGGTAAGGCGCGGATTTCCCTCCGCAGCAATATAAAAAATACAATAAAACTACCTTATTGTGTCTTGAAAATGAGACTGTCAAATTCGGAAAGGGGGAACAAAAATCGCAATTTAAATACAATTTAAATGCAACATTTGTGAAATAAATACAAGCTTTCGTTTTCCTCTGGTCAGCTGAAAGAATTACTGGCTGACAGACGGGAGCTGTTCTCAAGTTTGGGTCCTTTTAATCTGATTAAATTTGCTTGGAACGGGCGCCATCTGCCGGGATAAAGAGGAAACGTCTACCTGAATTTGACCTGAAACGAAGGACGTCAGCTCTAATTTCTCTATGGCCGCCACGCTTTTATCTGACTAATCTTAAAACGCAGAAATATTCGAGTTTTCTGATATTTTATAAGCACATTTCCAAACTAAATCAAATGGATCGATGCATCAACAGCCTGTTTTTTTAGCATCAACATGAGAGCAGTTCAGTCAAATGCAGGGATGGTGTAGGGAGACACCTACTGGTCACACTGGAGAAATGCTCCATTTCTTAGTTTAACGTCCCCCAAAAATTACCAAACGATTTAGATCCCTTTACCACGAAGCACAAAAAACACTGATTGCAATTAAAGTCAACATTTACTCAAAAGCAAATTAATTTAACATGATTTTATCTTTTTAATATAAACAATGAACCATGAAGTAACTCAAAACTGTTACTATTGCATCACAACGAGCAGTTACATTATTAAATTAACAGGATTTTTTGTTTTATAAGGTTGTAGCTGATATATATATATATATATATATATATATATATATATATATATATATATATATATATATATATATATATATATATGAATGCTGGAGATAGGTACCAGCAACCCCTGCGACCCCATGAGGGATTAAGCGGGTCAGAAAATGGATGGATATATATATATATATATATATATATATATATATATATATATATATATATATATATATATATATATATATATAGCCTAAAATCTGGCATTAGTTCAGCCTCCTTTAAGCCAGGGACATCTAAATCCATACAGGACTTGTTAACAGCTGCACCAGTTTATGGTTCTTGTGGGCTTCAACCTGGAAAAGTATAGAATTTGATCTAAGTGTCTTTCAGGTCTATGGAGTATGGAAGAATATTGGTATTTCCTGACTTAGTACCATTTATTACCATTTTCTAAAAGCTCTTCCTTCCTTCCTTCCTTCCTTCCTTCCTTCCTTCCTTCCTGACTGACTGACTGACTGACTGACTGACTGACTGACTGAAGCTTAAGAGCAGCAGCCCTTAGCCGTGAGAGTTGGACAGCTTTATTTTGTATTTTGAAGCCAATTCAATAATTTCTCCAGCTTATTAAATATTAAAATGCACGTGAAACCGCCATGAAATATTAGCAAATAGTTCAGCGAGTTGTTGGCTTTTTTTTTTCTCTCTGTGTATGCAACATCAAACATGCTTGGTAAATAATTAAATAACAACAAGATCAAGCATAGATGATATAGAAGGGAGCTCAGTGGTGTTGTGGTGGGTTTTTACCTGCGGGTGGGCCCTAAATTAAGTTACTTTTAGGACTTCACCTTTAGCAGGCTCTCTATAACCCATAAAAAGTGATCCTTTATTCCCCATATCTTAATCTTTCTACTTTGTAGATACAAATACGGCTAAAATATTAAAACAATTAGCGCTGGATCACTGCAGTAGAGGGTTTTTAAAAAATGAAGTCTATTATCACTTATATACCAGCAGTGTGGCCTTTTGTACGGTTCCAGTAGCTGCTTCTAGCTCTCAGAGATTATTTAACAGTTTGTTACACATCAAAGCGCTCGGGACCCCCTACGGTTGAGCTCAAAGGCCACATGGCCAATCTGCTCTCAGCTGCTCTAATAACCATCCTTTTATGAAGTTCATAAAACCCACTACTCCTGCGCCACACTGAAGACGCTGGGCCGGGCTAACAGCTGGAAAAGCAACACAGACCTCCACCCTGCCTCTTTGAGCAAAACTGTATACACGCTGGGGAAGTGTTGTTAGTGTGTGTTTTAAAATGTATGCGTGTGTCTGAGCATAAAGTTAGCCGTCTGAAGAGATGGGGTATTGTATCCCGCTCCAACTGTACAAGAGACAAATCGACAGCCCTCATCAGGACAGTTTTAGATTTCACTTTTTTTGCGTTTGATGCATTTTAGGCCGGCCGACCAGTCAGCCGTCTTGACGGTGTAAAAGTAGATTTTAGCGAGCCCGACGTGCGTTCTCTTCCCCACACAGTTCTTCCTTTGTTGTGTGTAACCTTTTGATCTAAATGGAGAGAAGGGGCTTAGGTAGGCCAATGAGTTTCAGAGAGGAGGTTATGCTAAAAAAGGAAGAGGAGGGGGGCCGGTTGCCACCTTTTCATGTTAGCGCTTCTCCCGTTCGGCTTTATAACGAACGAACGTCAGCCATGATAACAAAGCCTCATTTAAATATCATAATCCCCCATCTCTCGACCTTCTCATCAGGTGTACTTGGAAGCATGGCTGTGTATTCTCTCAAAAAAAAAAAAAAATAGGCAGTGATGGGGAGTGGATGGGGGGGAGTGGGGGTTAAAAAAAAAACTCAGCTCACTTTGAAGGCTGTTTGAAGTTCGCTGGCAGAGTTCAAATAGCAGTAAAACATGTGCATGACATTGAGTGGCTGATTTGTATAAAAAAGAAGAAAGGCGAAGGGATGAAGGGATGAAAGGAGGTCAGGAAGGGGAGACTGAGGGAACTTCTGGGAGCTAGAAAGGCAAAAAAAATCCTTTGGATCTTGTGTCACTACACATGTAGAGGAGGGGGCACTTTTATAATCAACCTTAGAACTTCAGCTTTATCCGGATGCACGGCCTTGCAAAAAGTATTGATGCCCCTTGAATCTGTTCGCGTTTTGCTGCCTTATAACCGCAAACCTCAATGTGCTTCATGGGCATTTTATGTGATATATCAGCACAAATGGTGAGGAATGGACCGGCCGGTATGAAAGAAGGGCAACGAGAAATCCTTTGTTGAAAGAGCAGCGTGAGAAATCAGGTTTGCTGATTGCTGCAAGACCTGAACGGAGCACAGCCAACGTGTGGAAGAGGGCGCTGTTCAGACAACACTAAAACTGAATATTTTGTAACTTTTAGTGGAAAACTAACATGGCACATGCACACTCTGTGAAACATGGTGGTGGCAGCCTCATGCTCGGCGGCGCTTTTTCTTCTGCAGGGCGATGGTAGCTGCTCAGTGGAGCTGAAAACAGGGCAATCCTGGAAGAGAACCTGTTAAAGGCTGCAAAAGACTTGAAACTGAGGCAGAGGTCAACAACTTTTAACCCACTGCCAAAGCTACCAAGAAGCAGATTGGAGCAAACCGTTATCATGAGCTTCAATGTCCAGACCTAAATTCAACTGAGAGTCTGTGGCAATGATTTGAAATGTGATGTTCACAGATTCCCTAAATTAAGTCTGACTTAATTTGAGCCATTTTGCAAAGAAGGATGTGCAAAGATTTAGTGTCTCAATGTGAAGAAAAAAAAACGGATGGAGGCATTCCCCAATAGACTGCAAAAAGTCCTATCTCACAGTGGGTGAAATACACATAGTATGAACGGCTAGGAGTATTTTTTTATTGTACTTTTTATTCTTCTATTCGTTTTTGTAATTTGGACCTTGAGTCTGTAATAAAATCTATGTATAAAATTTCTTTCCTATCTATCTATCTATCTATCTATCTATCTATCTATCTATCTATCTATCTATCTATCTATCTATCTATCTATCTATCTATCTATCTATCTATCTATCTATCTATCTATCTATCTATCTATCTATCTATCTATCTATCTATCTATCTATCATGTATGCCACACTTTTTGCGATACGATGCATTGGAGTATGTGGTTGTACCATGGAAATACATTTTGTGAATACTTTGGCAGGGCACTGTACTACACTGCACGGAATAAAGATAATGTTCCTTGTTCTAGGGATTATAAAAAGCTTCTTCTGTGCTTTTTCTCATCTCGGGGTTCTGTCAGGATCACCTCTGCTAGACTACGATGGAGCTGCCGCTGGATGATGGAGGGGTAAGACATGGAGGCTTGAATTCACGGAAGCGCTCTCTGTGGAGATCAAAGTATTTGTCTTGAGTGTGAGAGGGAATGTTATTAGCGACTCTGCATGTCATGGCAACAGATCCAAAGGTCACGGACCACCCAGCTGTGTGTTCACACGTTTTCATCGTCTGTTCACGAGCGGCCGAATGTTTAGCCGGCTATCAAAACTCCACTTTGTGTCCTCTTGCTGTCAGCTATCCGTGCTTGGCTTGAACAGTGTGCTGTGGCTCTCTGAATCCTAGTCGTAAAGACCAGACGTCCTTTCCCGTGTATGGAGAAGGCCTCCAGCAGAGCTGCTGCTCTTCCACGCTCACACAGTACCCAGTTTGGCCGGAGCTGTAAAGCCAGGCCCGCTCTGATCCACTTCGCTCAGCTCTGCAGTGGATGCGCTCGCCGCTCCAGCTCCTTTATCCCAGTTACCTCACAACCAGAACAGGCAAGGCCAGACTGACGGGTCCCCCCGCTGCCTCCTGAGGCCCTGCTTCATTTCCCTCCGCAGCCACCCACCGACCCTCTCAGCTTTTCAATCTTAGAAGCAATTAGAAGGGGATCTCTTTCCTTTGTTGTCCGTCCGTGGAAAGATAGAGAGCGAAAGAATGAGGGGAAAAAAGAAAGAAGGAGGGCCAAGTTGTTGTCGGCGGTGGAGCTCCGGCCTAGCCAGGAGCCACTTGTGAAGCCCTGGGTATAAGGACTCACATGGTTTGTTTGGAAAGGCTTCTCCAGGGGCCAAACTGGGATTACGTTGCAGATTGCGAGTTCCCATGGAAGAGGCCTGGACCAGTGAGGGGTTCGGTGGGTGGGTTTCAGGTTGGGGGCCATAGAGGACGTCTTTATGAGTTTGGGGTCTGTCTGAAAGGAGAGGGCCAACTCCCAGCATGCTAGCGCTCCATATTAGATGGACACAGAGAGGCTATTGAAGTCCCCCAGACATCCCCCTTTATTTCTCTCCTTTTCTCTGCCCCCGCCACCTCTCTCTCTCTCTCTCTCTCTCTCGCTCTCTGAAGCCTAAGCTGTTTTGTGAGGCAAGCGAAGAGTTAAAAGATTGTTCTGGGAGCTGAAATAATTCACATGTACATGTTTGTGATCAAAACACAGTCATACAGTGAGTTTGACTGTTTGAGGCCTCAGTGGGCTTTTCACCACGATGACGGGCATCAACAGCGTGCTTCCTGTAGCACACCTAGCTCACACTTAATTACATTACCAGTCAAAGGTTTGGACTTATCATTCAAAGGCTTTTCCTTATGTATCACACGTGTATAGAATTATGTATCAAACACAAAATTGCGAAATAACTCAAACGATTTTGTATATTTTAGCTTTTTCAAAACCTTCTCTCGATGAGCTTTAGAAGGCTAGGCATCTGAAGTGGTTTTCCAGCTGTCTTGAAGGAGTTTCCAGAGGTAGTGATTAAAAATAAAGGCAAACCATTAAATGAGAAGGTGAGTCCAAACCTTTGAATTTTATCAAAAATAATTTTCACATTATTTTTTATTTTATTTTCCATGACAATTGTCTGTTAAGCCACAGCAAAGGAAACAAATGTGAAAAAATACAATAGTTAATTTAATTGAAGTGACGGGCACAGTCTCATCGTAATATGTTTTCACTTATTTATTTATTTCAAACAAAAGTGGATGAAAGATTTGAAATGCACTAAAGAAATAAAATTTGTTTGGGAACCTTTGGTGTCTCCTTCTTCATATTCTAACTTTATTTCTACAAAAACATACAAGAAAAGTTCTCAAAACTAAAGATGTATGTAAATAATTTTGAAAACCTTTACACAAATGAGGAAAATTAAAGATCTCTCTGATTGATCTTCGCTGTTTGACAGATATTCTTGGAAGTTATGTAGAATGAATTCATATTTTTTGTAAAGTAAGTTTAATATCTTGTGAAAGTTAAAAAAAAAATTGCTTCATGGTTGTCCAAGAGGTAACTTCAAAGTAAAATGCATGTTATGCAACATGATGTCTTGATGCACGGCTAAGCAGAACACACTTGTCAGAAATGTTCCTCTGCAGCAAAGAGGTTTTGTGTTTGACTCCCAGCTTCATGGAATGGCATGTTTTCCGTCTGCATGCACAGGTTTTTTTTTCCTACCGCCGTCCAAAGCATAGATATTAGGAGAAATGGCCTCTCAGAATTGTCCTCATGTGTGAAGTGTGTCTCTGAATTGCTTAAAAATGTACTTGATTGTTGTCCAGGGTGTATCCCACCTCTCATTTTTTACCTGCTGGTTATAGACTCCAGCCCTCATGTCAACCTGCAACCAGGGATAGAAAGTGGATAATTAACGGTATTGGTGTCAGATCTACAAAAATCAGTACAGCCACTAAAATAGCTCCCTGCAGGAGATAGCTTTGCTCCAAATAACATTTTTAGTACGGCCATTACGTCTAAGGTCCAACACCAAGACCTTCTGTGTGGCACAGCCCAGGCAGGAATGTTTTCTGGCTACTTGTGTGGACAGAAATCCTGTGTTTGCCCCTTTTCCATGCAAAATGTCAGATGTGGCAACTATAAAATAATATTAGAGGAGAAGAGCATGTGCTACTTAGATGTGCTTCGGCTCCAGCACACCAGAATCGAGTCATTTCATTTAGTGCACCATTCAGATGGTTTTAGAAAGCCAGATTACTCAAATGGATCTCCATGGTACTTCTGTTTGAACCAAAGGGGAGCAAAGTCTGCTCACGAGGTTGTATTTGTTTTATAGTGAAATTGGCAAGATCTTCATATAAAAATGGGTGAAGTTTAAAGAATGAAAGAAATCTTTATTGTTCATTGAAATGATCCTTTAGAAAACAGTGGGCAGCTCTTTTTACAGCGCTCAGGAGCAATCTGGTGTTAGGGGGCTTGCTCAGGGACCCATAGTGGCAGACAGTGGGGATCGTACCGGGTACCAGCTGCTCTAACCACCTAGGACACTCGTGAAGCGGGTTGAAAGAACAACCAGAAAACTCCTTATGGTTGCTGCAACAGCAGTCAACCTCCAACATGAAGACAATTAATTTAACACAAATTATTTACCACAGATGGGAAAAATAAAGAGACAGATTGACAATGTAAGTACTTGACAGAAACCAAAAAATGCTGCAGAATCGCACGTCAGCTGCACTCAGAATATATATATATATTTATATACTTCTGTTTATGTGTGGGAACTATGCGAGAATGCTTTTTAAACAATCCTTCCAAACACACCAATCAGCAATCAGTTTATCCTTGGTTGCTTCACCAACATTTGCGCCTGGATGAAGGACTTTAAAGCGCGTCTTTATATTCATTCAATAACATCTGCAGATGATATTGCCATAGTTGGGCTGATGTAGTTAATCTCACCTTTAAACACAGACAAAAAACAAGCGTGTCGTTGATTTTAAATGGCACACTATCGACTTAACCCCACATTTTGTAAAAGCTGCCCGCACATCTCACCCAGAGAAATCCCAGTAAAAAAAAGGATTTAAAACGCATCTATGTCTCCATTCTCCTAAAGAGACATGTACTAAATGAACAGCCTCTGTTGTTCTGGTGCATCCTCTGCAGAGAGTAAGAAATGCAGCACAGAGAATCCTCTGGTGTTCTGTCCCGTCCCTGGAATGGACCGCTTACACCCGGTACCTCAGCAGGCTCTGCCGTCATCAATGGCAGCACTCATCCGGGTCCAGGCTGTTCAACCTGCTGTGCTCCAGGGAGCAGTGGAGAAAGCTCGGTCCAACAGACTCAGGCACAGCTTATTTCCCGCAGCAAGATGTGCTTTGAATGGACCTTGAATGAGTTGCGTGCAATTGTTACATAACTGGGTATTCATTCTTCATCAATTGTGTCATTATTTTATAGCTCTTTGGGCTGTAAGTTTATGATGACTCTTATGCTAATTTTTAATTAGCTGTCCTTATAATTCCATTCATTAATTTAGTGGTGTGTGTGTGACCGTGTTTGAATAGATGGGGTGTATTTAGCTACCTATACTGAATGTGTTTTCAAAGCGTCTTACATAGAGTAGTCCTTTGTTTTTGGGTGCAATTACAATAAGGGGTCATTTAATGTAATATAAAGGGGGAAGTAATACGTATCTATGTACTCAAGAACAGAGTTTTTTTATTAGGCAGTATATTTATGAACATTACAGCAGTACTGTGCTAGTTTATCTCTGAGTGAAAAAAAAAGTCTTTGAAATATTGAGAAAGCCTATAAATGCTTGATGCTAGGTGGCGCTAGTGAAATCTCTGCTGTTCACATCTTTTTCAGTGGCGCTAAGTAAACACCAGGTGGCGCTTTTAGCAGCGTTTTTTCTAGATACCACAAGCTGCCGCTTTCATCATATCTGTGTTTATTTATCCAAACCTTTTTTGATCAGTATCCTGCTATTAGTCCCCATGGTGACCCATTTTCAGTTTACGAGTAGAGTCCATCGGATCTCCTGGCATTTCAGAGTTCTTCACCCTGGGAACAGGTTCCCAGGGATGCCCACAGCATCACAGATCGTCCACCGTGCCTAACAGTGAGCCTGGAGGTGCCTTTCATACTCTGCTTTACACTGAACCCACCTGGAGTGTTTGTTGCTGAGATGTTTAATTGTTTGATCTGACTTAAGTTCACAGTTTCACTCAAAGCCCCATTAGCACTTATCAAACTCCATACATTTTCATTCTTGATTCTTTCTTGGTGTCAATCCTTAACAATTGGTTGGCATGAAAATAGTTTATAATATTGTTATGGAGACTTATTGACCCTCAGATGCATCAATTTGATGTAGTTGGTTTCCCCTGCTCATTTCCTACCTTCACTTGTCCAGTCTTATTCTTCACAGTTCCAGCTGTTTTGAACCAAACCTCCAAAAAGTGCTGCTCCAAAGACTCCGTGTGGCTCTTGAGGCCCTCCACGGTATTCCTTATAACTTAAAAATGAAACAAAATAATGCTTTTTAGTTGAACAAAAAGCTAAATTTTCTCTAATTGTATCCAATATGTGCAGTTAAACTTGTGGAGTATGCCTACAACAGCAACCCAGGAGGCGGAATCAGTGCGACCAAGTCTCCTTTTTATAAGCGACTTTGGCCTTGTTTTATCTAAAATTGCTTGTAAATATATATATAAAAATGTGTGTATATCTGTAGCATGTAACAAAAGTAATTTCCCTCGGGGATTATTAAAGTATGTCTGATTCTGATTCTGATTGTTCATTTTGCCTGCTGCAGTTTTTAGGGCTTGTTGTTTTTTAATATGAAGTCGCTTGTTTGGGCCTTTTTTTTCTAAGGAACCTCTTTCCTGGCTATCGTGCCACGCAAACAAGAGCCGGCCGCCCTGCTGCTGCGTTACAGACAGCGTGAGCCGGTTAAAATATCTGTCCGCATATACCCCTCGCCTCACACAAACGTGTTTCTGAACTGTCCGACTGAGCTGTGTTTTTGAGGCTCAGCGCTCTTTGCCCTGCTTCTCTCCCCTCCCCTGGGCCAGCTTTCAGAACGTATATCCCTGCATTTAATTGGCTTCCAGCATGCCGCAAAACGTCAAAAAACAAAATGTATAGGAGAGTAGTTGTCATGTTATTTTCATACATTTTAACAACACATTACACGACAAATTGCTTGAGCTAACGGCTGACGTTAATGTAACGTAAGTTCACACCCAATGTGACCAGGGGGAAGTTTTTGCATTCATTATCTGGCGTCGGTCGCTTGACATTTCGCCTGTCTCTCGCAAACAATTAGCGCTGACAACACATGGACAACATGGGGAAATGTCATCCAGCTCGCTTCAACACGAGATGAGGCGATGGAGGAGCGTCTATCCGCTTGCCGGTTCCTCTTGTCTGTTCAGTTTGCTTCGGTGGACATGGATTTTACAGAGTAAGTCATGGTGTTGAATGCAATGGGTTCTATCCCCGCTGCAGAACACCTTTCTGTCTGTCTTGGTCAGTAAATCAATCTGTGCGCGATAGAAATATAGCCTTTTTGTACTGTTTAAATATGTAACATATAAAAAGATGTTTTGTGCTTAAATAAATGGATGAGGAGGACCATTAACGCAACACAAATTGACAGAAAAGTTCAGATTGTTGAACTCAAGCAAAATTTTGCTTTGCTTTTGTCCACTGCGTCGTTTGCAGTTCCACTTTGCTCTATTCGCCCAGTTCGCTCCATTTGCATTGCTCGAAATGCAGCGTTCGCATCGCTGACCGTTAATTCGCTCTTGATTGCGCTTTTACATAGGGACAGCATATAAATCACTCGCTCCATTCGCCATATTCGCGTTTTGGTGTGAACACACCTCTAAAAATACGAGTGGGCATGCGCTTCGACTCCCGAAACACAGGAGGTGATTGGTGCGTTTGATGCAATGGGACGTTTTACACAACTAGTTCACAGATGTCAAAAAACACAACATGCGCTGGAACAAGACGGACTAGGCAAGGCAAGTTTATTTATAAAGTACTTTTCAGTAATAAAACAATTCAATAACACCAACTAACACAGATGATGATGCTAGGCATAATATTTATCTCTCTGTCTGGACAAAGTGTTGATATGGAGTGTTCTGCTCAATCAGTATGGTCTATAGTAAAATATTAAAATGTTTTGTTTTGATGTGGACTTTGCCTTTTAAAAATGTATGAATATCCAATTTATTCCTTTTTTGTAAAATGTGCAAAAGCAACAGTCTTATCAAACAGTAGTCCCATATGTACATAGGTTCTACAGCTCAATTATTCTAAATTGGGGATTGTTACCGTATATGTTATAAAATTCAGGGACTCATTAACGTCTCACCAAAAGAGCCCCGAACCGTTTGAAGTGCCGGCCGGCATGAAGCACTAGTTTATGAATCAGCATCTTCGGTTACCAGATGTCTCACACCCATGACCCAATTCTTCCTTCTGTCCTTCAATCTCTCCTGACACCTCTTAGCTGTCTCCTAACCCCTCAGCGGCCCGTCAGTCGCCATCTGCAGACCAAGCCTTTTGAGCTGTGCCTCAGAAACGTATGAATACATGAATGTGGCGTCGCTGTCTGTGTGGAAGGGTGAGACGTGAGGGGTGTGAGGGGTGTGGGGGAGTGGGAGGGCGTTCAACAACATGCTGTTAATAGAACCAACAGCGCCAAAGTCGTTCCCCCCCCTTTCAAGCGTCTTTGGATCACAGACGCTTGGTGTTGACACACCCAGACCCGTCCAGGCTCTTTAACCCTTGCTCACGCTCAAGCTTCATCCCCCCCCTGAATCTGTCAGCCTTGCTGGGGGAGGCTTGTGGACAAAAAAGCTGGGAGTCCTGCCCAGAGGTTGTGGTGCCAGACTGGCTCTTTGAACTGACCGGCTGCCACTGAGCCGGTGTAAGATACGCCTAGGGGGCAGAGGTCAAAGAGGCTGGAAAGAAAAGTCAGCTGGCCCGCTCTTATTTGCTGTCTGTCTTGACCAAACACACATTTGATTAAACGTTTTGTGATTTCAGCAATAATACCTCAACGATAGAGTAAAAACACAGGCAAAATTTCATGACTGATGATCCTGTGGTATAGGCACAATTTATTCTAATTTCTCTGGGTATAGATCTTGAAAAGACACACTCTGGCTACGGTCTACAATACTTGGTTATAAAAGCACAGAAGAAATCGCCCCCACTTCTAATTTGTATTAAGCGGCACAGTGGTTAAATAAGGAGAACTGGTCACAAGGCATGGATCATTTCTGAGCCCAGAGAATACGACGACTAGCTAATCATTAGGCAAGGCAAGTTTATAAACTATTCATTAGTAAGGTGGTTTAAAGTGCTGTTCTTGGAAACAAAGGAAAAGACCCAAGAAAACACCAAATACATCAGAAACACAAAATACACATTAAAAAGAATCTTCATCACAAAAAAATGCTAATTTGAGACAAGATACACCCAGGAAACAAAAATGTTTTCAGACATGATTTAAAGTTTTAATGGAGTTTGTTTCATTGCTGAGGACCATAGAAACTCACCTTGTTTAGTCCTTTAAAGACCTGAGGGGTCTACATGCTTCATACCCGATAACTATCAAATGTAGACCATCCGGTGCTTCATAGACCATCACTAACATTTGAGAACTGGTGTCATGTAATACATTTTCTTAGTGTTGGTCAAGTCTCTTGCAGCTGCATGTTGGATGAGCTGCAGCTGTGTGTGAATGGCTGAATGACTGACTGTAGTGTGAAGCGCTTTGGGGTTGTCAGACTAGTTAAAGCGCTGTACAAGTACAAACCATTTACCATTTACCATCTTTTCAGGTTCAGATAGTTGGATCTGGATTAGAGTTCAGGACGGACGAGTGGGATTAGTCAGCCTATCAACAACAGTAAACAAGGTCAAGCTCTTTTTATTGGTTTTATTTGTAAATGTCAGAATGACATGGCTTGCTCGCTCTTTTATAACTCTGGATCAGAGCCTATACAGTTTGGTATTCTCCACTCGCGTTTAGCTTTTCTACTCTTTCTTTTATGTTTTCTAACTGTTGCATTTTTCCACGGTGACCTTTTTTTTTTTTCAACTTCTCTTCTTTAAATTTCTCTATGAGCTGTTAACAACCCTAATGTTAGCTTCTGCTTTCAAGCTTTGCTGCATTTGATCCTTTATTATTCAAAATACAACCTACGTACTCAAATGCGGTGAACCTGAATGGGATCATTTGACACTGAAAAGAGAATTTTTATAACACGGTATGGGATTCACAAAACATGTTTTCTCCTGATGAACCCAATATGTTTGTTGTATTGTCTGATCTCGTGAGTTAGATGTTAAACTCTTACAATTTTAGAAACAGATTTCCTACCTACACTTGAACTTTTTTATCTGATAAGAAATAAGATAGACAGGGATCTCTCAAATTATATAAAATAATTTAGAGAAATGGGTGTAAATCTATTTTCGTTTCTATTATATTTAACAATGGCATGCAAAAAATCTTTATTCCACAGCCATCACACCATCACAAGTGGGAAAAAAAAGGGAAAAAAGAAAAAGAAAAAAAAAGAAAGAAGAAAAAGGGGAAAAAAGAAAGAAGAAGAAGAAGAAAAAAAGTGGTGACCAGCTTGTTGCGTGTTTCATGCTCTTGCTGGGTCGCTCCAACAGGTTAATATTCCTTCCACTCAAAACAAAAACGTTAGTAAAATGGAAAAAAAACCAACAACAACAACTTTAAATCTGCCAGGGGTATGAATAGTTTGGGGCTTAACTGTGTGTGGGACCCATGCGTAAATGTTTGCCGGGTCTTTGCTGTGTTTCATGAATTATGGTGGTTTTGTCTATCAAAAAAGGTTAAGTCATTCATAAAATGTATCATTACATCGATGTCATGAATGTCACGAAGTTCTTTAACGCACCAAAGTATTAGCAGGTGTTGATTAGCGGCCAAGAAAAGAGAAGAAAAACACAAATGGGATGACTTGGGAGCTGACGAACACTATTTTACATGAAAGAAGTGTCTATATCAGCGTAGATCGAAGTGATAAATCAGACAACGGGAAAGAAGAGATTAAAGAAATGTCAGATCAAAACTGTGACACACGATGATAACATCTCAGCAGAATCCTTTTAGTGGCTCATAAAACATCCGAGTCCGACACAAGTTTTGTGCCGTAACAACCGCAAATCGCTGTCTTCCTTCCTGAGATGCAGAAAAGTACGAGGAAACGAGATGAAGGGGGGGAAAAAAACGAAAGAAGAACAACAAAGCCAAAGAAAGCATTTTTATCCCGCTGTGCTAAATTGGGTGTGACTGTGAATGAAGCCCTGAGAAGGATGAGAGAGCACACCCACGGCCGTGCGCGCCCGCACACAACCCGCACGCCCCCCACGCAACAAAAACAAATTAACATCTAAAATGCTCCGACTCGTTTCAACCGTTCACTTCAAACCGTCATCAGGCCTCTAATGGGGGCCAAGTTCAAAGCTCCACTAGACTCCCGCTGCTTTGCTGAGATGGAGGAACAACACTTTCGTCTCCCTCTCCCTCCCCGTGTTTGTTTATCATTTGCTTTGCTCTCTTTCAACATTTCCTTTTCTGCTTCAGCCTCTTTTTTTTTTTTTTTTTTTTTTTGCTCCTCTGCTTCCCCCCTTTATTTTCATCCCTGTTTTATTTTTGAAGCAGCCACTCACAGTCGGCACCTCCTTTTTTTTATTTTCCTGTTGTTTCTTTTTCAATATTTAATGGAGAGGAGTACAGTGCCTTGTAAAAGTATTAATACCGTGTGAATTTGTCTACATTTATCCACGTTATAACAAATTTCCAATCAAATATCAAATTGCACGCGACAGGCCAACACAAGGTAGTGTTCAGATTGTATAATGGCAGGAAAAGGATAGATGCTTACAGGGTGTGGAGTGTTATGTGTATCTTAATCGTTTCTGGTAGATTTGGACACCTAAGGAGGGATATTTTGTCCCATTGTTTGGCTCAAGCTCCTTCAAACTGAATGTGTGTCTGTTTTCAAATCTGGACTTTGACTGGGTCATCCTGACATATGAATAAGACTTAGACTTAGACAACTTTATTTGTCATTTTGTAAGCGCAAAGTGCGTACAGAAAGAAATTTCGTTTGCATACAGCTTAAAAAATCCCAGTAAATTGCAGTAAATTTTAGGATAAAGATGCAGCAGCGATTTATGTAAACAATTTAATGTAAACTATGTAAACAATGCAGGGGAAATAGACAGTGTGCTATTCACGGTGTCCAGGTGAGTATTATTAAAAAACGTGCAATATGCAAATGTGGTGCAGAGTCCATTTTGGGCTTCAGCAGATCAACAGTCTGATGGCATATGTGCAGATGTACAATATGCGAGTGTGGTACAGAGTCCATTTTGCGGCCTCAGCAGTTCTAGCAGTTCAACAGTCTGATGGCAACGGGGAAAAAGCTTTTGCAGAACCTGGTGGACCTGCAGTGGATGCTGCAGAACCTCTTCCCAGAAGGCAGCAGGGAGAACAGTCCATGGTGGGGGTGTGAGGGGTCCCCGATGTTGTTACGGGCTCAGGACACACAGCGCTGTGATGAGATGTCCTTGATGGAGGGTAGAGGAGCCCCGATGATCTCTTCTGCTGTCCTCACCACTCTCCTCACGTTCTTCCAGTCGGCGGCACTGCAGCCTCCACACCACACAGAGAGACAGCTGGTCCGAATGCTCTCTATGGTGCTTCTGTAGAAAGTCTTGATTTATCCACGTGTTAATAAGTGTTAATCTAAACCCTTCTATTGGACTTCTGGCTGTATGTTTTATGTCCAGCTGGAAGACAAATCTCCACCCTAGTTTGAAGTCATTTACATTCGAGTGGGCTTTCTTGCAGGGTTGTCCTGTATTCAGGTCCATCCATCTTTATCCCATCTGAAGAAAAGCCTCCCCACAGCATGATGCTGCCACCACAGGCAGTTGTTGATTTGGACACTTATGGCTCACTCCCCAGGGCAGCATGACATTGAGGGCGCCACGAGTGCCTGATAAATGAAAAAAAAAGTAAAAATACTTGCTGCGTGTGTGCCCAACCAGGTTTATTTCAGTAACATTTTTAGGATTTTTTTTTTTATTCCTTTGGCCCTGGCCAAGATAGGCAGCAGCAATAAAATTAGGTTACACACAAAAAAACCCCAACAAGAATCAAAGGAATATGAAACACACTAAAAAGACAAGATTGGCAAAAAACATTTACTTATAACAGCATTAAGCTAAAATCTCCTCAATATCAATTTCAATGCGCTCAAAGATATCAAGTCTGTCAATGTCCAGTGAATGGAGGATGAGTGCTGCCCTGTGTTCAGCACAATTTTAGAAGAGTATTGAAGTATTGAAGAGTATATGCTGAAGCTGGTATCTGATTTTCCAATCAGGGCTATGTTAAAGGTCTTTCTCCGTATTTTCAAAAGTCTGAAAAGGATTGTATAATCTCTAGTTCTAAGTCCGAAACACCAAAACTGGTCAAATCTGACCTGTTGCATCCTACATTCAGTAGAGATTATTTAAAAGACAGTTTAATATTTGTGGAGCACTTCATTATATTTAAAGAAACTTTTCATGCTTGGTTCGTTCTCCTGGGTCATTTTTTCTCAGCTGCTTCAGTTATAGCCCCCAGCTCCAACCAGTCAATCAGACTCACCTGCTCCTTTCTCCACCAAACTATCTCTCCATTTTCTATACACACCTATCTGTGTAGGGTCATGGAGGAGAGGCCCTGGACATTTTACCAGTCCATCACCGGGCAGCATACAGACAGACGAACATGCCCACAAACTAACCAATTAACCTAACACTCATGTTTTTGGGCTGTGGGAGGAAGCCAGAGTACCTGGAGGGAACCCATGCATGCAAAAGACACACCACAAGCCAGGATTTGAACCCAGAACCTTCTTGCTGCAAGGCAACAGCACTCTAATTTTAAACCTACAGCCTTTATTGATTCCTCACTGGTTTATTCTGCTTTCCACTGTCCATGATCCTCCATGCATGACGAGTGCCTTAAGGATTACGTGCAGTCTTACTTTTCTGTCACACATAGTAACGTTTTCCATAAAAGACAAAAAGTTTGGTTTTGGTGTCATCTGACGAAAGCGCTTTCGATCACATTAATGCCGTGTCCCTTCTGTAGCTCATGGCAATTCAAATTCAATCAAAATTTCTGTTTGATTTAATGAGGAGACTTTTCTGATCTGTATGTGCAAAAAAGTTTGAACACCATGTATTATGTTTCTTCCAGTTCACAATCATGTGCTGTTGTCTGTTGGTCCATCACAAAAAATCCCAATAAAATAAATGTAATACATCAATACTTTCTGTTAAGCACTGACATTCTTATATTAGCGATGTATATTATATTTGTCTGAATAGTTATCTCTCTTATCTCATTTTGGACTTCATTATACATTTTATTCTGTTTAAACACTGAACAGCATTGTTAAAATAAACTAGGATGTGGACTGTTCCAGAGAGGACAATGTAGCCATTAAAACAAGATTCAGGTCTTACACAGCTGCCTAGCACTGCCTTGCAATCATCTGCCAGGATCACAAAACTTTCCGTCTCTACTTTCTTCTTCTTCGAAGACAGTGGTCCCGCTCATCCTGAAACTCCAGCAATCTGCTCATTAAGAGGTCCTTGTAGTCTCTCCCTGATGTTAAAGCACCATTTGAATTTGTGTCTATCCTTTACTGTTCAGCTACTGCTGATGCTCAGCATAATTCAGATCTTCTGATACTCGACCGAGAGAAGCTAACAACCTCCTTTCTGCTGTTTGAGAAGTGGGAGAACGAGAGAAAAGAGGGTCTTTATCAGACTTTTGGAAGGCGACGGTTACTTCTCGGGCAGGCTTCAGGTTTGTTTATATATGCTGACAAAGAAAGCGAGAATATATAGAAATCCACTTTAACAACAAAGCACATAAGAAGATAAGAGCGGTGAGAAAAGCTCGGTGGAGCCGGATAAGGCTGCGTTTGAAGATTAAAGTTGTGTTACAATCGCAGGACGGCCTATTTCCATGAAAGGCACTTAACTGGTCCAGAAATTAGTTTGTCTATAGGCAGCTTCAGTGGGAGTCACTTTAAATAACTGCTCACAAACATAAAGGCTTCAGAAACTGTGAGAAAACACATTTTTGCCCACATAATATATATATATATATATATATATATATATATATATATATATATATATATATATATATATATGCATATTTAGCTAAAAATGCTCTGCAGGTTGAGATGAGCCCGACTCTGTCGCTCCATCACAACACCAAAAAGAAGAAGAAATGCGTCAGATCCTTCAGGCAGACGAACATACCTTTACATCCTGATTTCTTCACAGGAAAGAAGTTTTTGAAATCTAATACATAAACATTATTCTCCATCCCTCTACTTTTTTCCCCCCTTCCTTCACGAAAAAGCGTGTGTTTCTTCTGAGCCACTTTAGGGAACCATTTCCCCGACACCCGGCTCCCTCAGCAGGTTCTGACTGGGATTTGGCTCCTGCCATGTTTCATCAAACACGCTTGTCTTCAGCCATCGCAGCCAGATTGTCTGCCAAAAAGCTCCTCATAAATAATATTTAGGTGCCTGCTACTACCTTCAGACATAGGGTCGTTAAATACGCCCTGCACAGATTACAAGAGGTTGCTGCTGAATTCTTAGGACTCCTTAAACAGGAGATGAGAAATGTGACTTTTATTTAAATATGTTGATGAAGCTGCTAATGAGCAAAAGCAAATACCAGTGTGCAAAATGTAAAACCAAAGAAAGAATATTCATGGCCCTGTTTTCCTTGATGTACGTAGAGTTGTGTGGAGTTTGGAGCTGACTAGAAGAAAACCTTCGTGTTCAATCAACAGCCTCAATCAAAAGCAAAAAGTGGACACTCAGCTGCTTTTCAAGCGTATAATAAAGACTAAATATTCTGCCGTGAATATTGAGCGGGGCTTTATACACACCACTGTTTTTTTTTTCCACGTAATTTTCACCCAGCTGTCAAAAACACTAAAATAAAGAGCTAGAGGAAAACAAAATTTCCTGCTTTTTGTCTTTGTAGATCGGTCACACAACCACCTTTTAGCCAATTTTAATAAATGCCTCAAATTCTGCTTTGTTCCTGGAATAAACTGTAATTTATAAAAAAAAAAAAAAAAGACCAACAACAATTGAACAACTAAATTGCAAGAACCGAAGGCTTTTCTTTAAATAATGTAAACATGTGTTAGCTTTTTTATAGTTTGGATCTAAAGACTGCTTTTTGACAGAAATTAGTAAACTTTTTGTCATTTTCTCAATACATTTTGAACCGGTGCTGCTGAGATCTCAAAAATGATAAAGAAAATCTTTTAAGAATCATTTATACATTTTGTAAAGTTTAAGGTTTCAATGTTTTGAGATTTAAGATGTGTGTCAAAAAGCTTGTACTCCTCTGCTACAATGGCTACGTGCAAAATATGCAAATAAGTCAGTTTTTAAGGGGCTTTACTCTGGAAATTTTGCCAAATGGGTGGTTTTACGAAACAATCATTATATTTTGGTTCTCAAGGTAATGACCAAAAAGAGAACCAGGAGCCTTCGTGAGGAACAATTTGAACCACTAGTTGTCATATATACAAGACTGTTAAAAGAAAACGTATTTTAAAACTTGAAGCACCACTGATGCTCTTTTAGTTCATCTTTAGGTGGGTAAAAACTAGAGAACTTGTGCATCTATTTGCATGTGTGTCGTGTGCATTCAGGATCATTGACTCCAGCCTAATCCCTTCCTGATGGCTGTTTCTTTAGACACAGATGGAGACTGGAGGCTCTTGACCTCTGACCTGTATCACTAAATCACATCAGTCGTTGGCTGTGATGGCTGGAGGGCCCCATGACTCCAGCAGGCAGATGGGCTGCTGCCGACACACATGCACTTATCTGACACTCACACGACCAGACAGAGACATAAACACAACTGAACAATATTCTTTTATGTGTCCGGGTGTTCTTCTTAGCTCTTTTTACTCAGCCCACATCAGTCACAGTCTGCAGCTCTGCTCTGTTTTTAACTCGGCTCTTTGAGCATTTTGTTGTCCTGTATTGTGTCTTCTTTGTCCTCCGCTGAATAAGGCGCAGACAATGACAGAGATGAAGGGAAGCCCAAGAAGGTGATTGCTGAATGAGAGGAGAGGGATATGTCTGTCCCCAAATATCCCAGGTCTCAAATTTGAGAGGGAATGATTTAGTCAGCAGAAAATCATGAATTTTAAACACAGGGATGTCACATGGGTTTATCCTGTAAAATGTATTCTAAATGGCTAAGCTTTGTTGTTATAAGGCAAGATCAGATGAGCTAATCTAAAACTAAAATGACAGACAGCATAGGTCATGGTTTTGATCATTTAAGTGTTTTACTTTTCTGACTGTTTGTTGTACAGCTGCACATTTCAACAAAGCAGCCTCACTTTTAAAAGCCTGCCTCTAGTGGTTATTTGAAGGAGTTCAAGGAAAAACCAGACAAATGTCTTCTTGCTGAGACTATTGTCACAATATGTTAAATGTGGAAACCATAAACTTTGGCATTTTAACACCAAGCAATCTCCATTTTTAATATTCACTGTAGGAAGTCGCTCAAACTACTGATGGAACAAATCTTTTCTATTTCTGAATTTCTAATTATTTACCAAATACTATTCTGATGTTTGCATTATGTTAATTTGATCAATAAAGATCCTTGCATAACATTAGGTTCTTCTGGCAATCTATTTTAGTTGTATTATAATGTCATTGTATTGCAGATATTTTAGTAATATAATAATTTCCACCCTTTGTAAATCATTTCTTTAATAGACCTATTTGTCATCTTCATGCTCATGTAGGGAGTATAAACCCACTGATTCACTGTCGCAGTAAATACTACTCTGTAAAGCATATGCTGTGAAACTAAATAATATTTTAATGATTAGAAGATCACAAAAATATTTCCAGGCTGTAACCGGATTGATAGAGGGGTTTGGCCTAGAAAGGTTCCCAGTCGAGTAACAGGGCCAATAGAAACACAGGACCACCCCCTATCGAGATTTATGTTAACTTATCCAACAGTTTTGACCTCTTATGTTATCAAAGGTCAAAAGTGCTGTAATTCAATAAATAAATAAGTCCTTTATTATATTTTAAATAGTCAAGAAATCGTATTTGTAAACACCTCTATATAAATGATGTTATTTGTTGCAAAGTAACACAAACCTCTTATATAAAATGTTTAAAAATAAATATATATGTATGATAACATATGATATCTGATTACTTTGTTAGTAGCAATATGAGTGCTACCTTACTGTTTGGGTTGCTGCGAAAAAAATCTTTCAGAATGAGCTAAAACCATATAAAGTATTTAAACCAGTCCATCGTTAAGGAGAAATGTGTCATAAATGTTGTTCATTGCACTTAGATCAGCAAAAGGAGATCTAATTCCACTTTCCAATGTTCCCTGACACAAAAACCCCACATTTCTTGCAAAGAAGCATCTCAACAAAAGACTAAAACTACATCAATTGCAATAGTTTAAAGCGAGTGAACAAATTAAACTACAAGATTGTGAACATAATTGTGAAGCTGTAAAAAGGTAATTAAATATTTGCACGCAGAAGGCTTCTGTTCTTTGATGTACTGGCTACCTGTCCAGAGTGTACCTAGCCTCATGCCCAGTGACCACGAGGCGTATAAATCACCCGCTTTGTCAAGATATGATGTTAAATCGATTTGTTTAGATGACGATACGATACTTGCCGATATAACAAGGTATGTCACGATTTCTGACTAATGTGATCGATATGATGCGATGTTAGCTGCCCATCTAACATTATTATTTACATTGATAACAACTCACAATAAACATGATTGACCATTTTATTTCTAAGCTCTTACAGGTATCAGGCATTTAAATGAAAAAAAAAAAAGCCGCTTTCAAATTCTATGATAACAATCAAAATACAGTACCTGTTCACTATAGTCACATGGCTGAATTTCAAAATAAAGGCGTATCTTGACGATATGGTTCCCTGTTTATCTAGAGTTTTCCAAACTCCTGCGTCTGATTAACAATTATGCTTGACACAATAATAGAATGGGGTACAATTTCTCACGTAAAATTGCTCTATTGTCAAGAATATGGGATTAATGTCCTATACAATACAATCAATTTTCTAGGCAATACCTGGAATGGGAGTGTGGAATGTGAACTGGAGCACAGGGAACATTATGGTACATAAAAGTATAACGTATCTGTGGAATGTGAATTAAAAAAAAGTGAAAAAGATGCTCACAGACACATTGTGAAAATGCTAAATGTATTCACGTTTCAGAATAACCTACATGGGTTCATAAACACTGTTTTGGTTAATTTGTGTCCAGAGAATTAACCCTGACCTAAACATTGGTAAGACTTCTAACATACAGAAATGAACCAATATGTCGACACAATCAGTTTGAATTTGGATCCATTGGCTTTTGGTTCAAGGTTTCTCCACATTTTTCTTAACAAAATTCCTTGGGATAGATGGATGGATGGATGGATGGATGGATGGAGTGACGGTACTATAAAGGGTAACTCACCCCTGTACCAGAGCCTACTGCCCTGCAGACTAGGGAACATGCAGAGAATGAAAACTGGCCTGGGCTACTGAAACAAGTTAAATAAATGCTAAATAAGCTGACTTTATGCTAAGCCAATGAATCATTAACTTAAAAATAAATAGAAAGTTTGCCAACTCCAAATTACTACGGAGGCATGTATGAAACGCTTTTATACCCGACAGGGTTATAGCTACTGACGTCAGTCAAATGTGTGGACAAAGGGTTCCCAACTGTTCAGCCTGTGACCCCCAAAACAACAGTGCCAGAGCCTGGTGACCCCCTTTTGGTGGGTGGGATTTTCTTTCCTTTTTTTAATTATAAGAATAAATAGAATTATGAGAATCAAGTCGTATTTTTATAAGAACTTACAAAAAAAGTGCAGCCTTCCCTCTGCGTTTAAAGGAGGAATGTGGAGCATCTTGTAGAGTCGTACGTTGGTTCTGGTTTCACAAAGAAGGAAATGTTAAATCTTTTTAGGATATCGGCATCAAATGAACCCCTGAGATAGACGGCACTATAAGACATCCATGTTCACAGCTTATTAGCAAAGAAGTTAATTTGGGGGTGAGTTGCCCTTTAAGAAAGTTTGGATTTATAAATGTTTTCTCAATACATTTCAAGATCAGGAAAACATGTTTTTAACCGGCATTATGTGAAAATTACAAAGACAATCCTTTACCTGAACTGGGGTAAACTTTAGAGTTTTACCTCATTTCATGCCCCATGAGAGAATTAGGCCTTGAAATACTGGAGTCTGTTTAATGAGTCCAAGTATAAATTATTTTAGGCCCCTTCATATTTTGCAACCCAAAAAACAAAAGTGCTTTCTTTTCAGTCACGACAGCAATGAACAAGACGTTTTTTTTGTGCAGTTTGAGGCCCGCTATCATGCATTATCCTGCAACCTCAAAAACAAACCAGCCAGCCAATCTTTTAACTCGGCTCAGAACAACTTGTTCAGAGGAGAAGCAGCTGAGCAGAGCAACAACGTGGGCTCAGTTTCCTCACACCGACGTGCTGCTTGCCCACACTGCTCTCCTATGGAGGTCCGCACTTTGTTGTCCTCTCAGCAGGCACCTGCATTCTTTGCATAGCTGTCTCAACAGTTTCAAGAGCAGCTCCCCTATCTCTCTCTGTCTGCTGGCCTCCGTCTCTCTGTGTGTCTCCCTCTGCGCTCGGACCGCCGCTGCCTCGTTGCCAAGAGATGAAAAGGACCGAGAGCTGGGAAGATGGAGAGAGAAGAAGAGGCTGCCTTACAAGAGGAGGATGAAAGAGGAGCGAGATCAGAGGGGAGGACAGGCCAGCAGGGGGGCAATGAAGTTTGTTTGGCATACTTTGGATTTTTACGGCTATTGTGTGATGCCAATATCCGCTCTTTGCTTTCTGCCGCTCGGTTCAAGGCAAAGCACTAAAATATACATAAAAAGAAAACCCTTTAAGTAGCTGGTTAATTGTTGCGTCGTTCCGTTAAGAATTTTGATCACTGTCTTGTAAATAATGTTGACAAAATGACCAAATAAGTGCGGGTTTCCATTAAGAAAACAAGTTCGAGGAATTAAGTCGGGGAAATCCTGATCGGAACTTTTTTTTCCCCAGATTCTGACCCGAGTCATTTCTGATTAGTCTCTTTCTAATCTGACACTGTATTGAGGAGGTTTAAAAGTACACGCTGTTTGTTGAAGGAACGAGGCTGACGCTGGCATGTTTACTCTTTGTTTTGATGGGGCTGTCCGATGATTAATCGTGTAAAGTCTACCTAGTGGTTCCGATTTATCATGTAGAGCATAGCTTACAGAAAAAAAAATGTTCTCTTGCTTCACAACCTCTTTGCCTTGACCCGTGTTCCAGCTGCAGTCTTTGACGCTCTCCCCTAAAACCGAAAGCAGTAGAGGATCTGTAAACACAGCAGATTACGCGATGCAGCCGGTACAGTCTCATTTTTATAGGGAACATCATTGCAGACGGTGAAAAAACATGTTGATTGATAAGGAAAGCACAAATGTAGCTTTGTAGGCCATTCGCTTGAAAGTTAAGATTTTTAGGAGTATTAACACAGAGGCCATCTATCACTGGCAGTTTCTCGAATGTACTTTTTCTTTTACTGAAAACTGCACTTATCATTAGGTTTCACAAACCTGTGATCACTTTAGAAAAATTCAATCCAGGACATTAATATTAAGAGTTTATTTTGTTTGTTTCATATAGCCTGCACACTTATCTGCACATCGGGGGACAAAGAGAGATTTGGTATTGTCCCCAACTTTTGCTTTTTTTCTGTGTTTTCTCTCCAGGAAGCAGAATATGAGGCATGATGTGAAACATACACTGTCAGCAAAGGATGTCATCTTGAGAACAAATCCATAACAAACCACTAAAACCATGTTCCATGGCTACAAATGCACACACACAAACACACATATGCAATCTTAACATTCCCACTGCCATGTTCCCCTTGCTGCAGCTATTGTGTCTTATTTATCTTTCCCTCCTAACCCACACATGGGAAAGCTCCCCACAACGCTTTGATTCTACGCACAAAACGGCCCTCATGAACCCCAGTGTTGTCCACATCCCTCTGTTTTGCTTTATTTTTTCCTCAAACCCGCTTATTCTCTTTTGTTTTTGTTTTTTTAGCTCCTTTCTACATTCTGATACATGCTTGTGGGCAGTAAATGGACTTAGTTACACATCCTGTGTTCTCACATCAGTGGCTGTTGTTCTGCATCCCCAGACTGGAGGTGTGGCTTCGGAGCAAAGGGCTTCACTCGAAGATGCATTTTTTTTTTTTTTTGGCTTTTGTCCACTTCTTTAATTGGCCCATTTCACTCATCTGTTCAGCTGAAGATATTCCCAACAAGTATCTTATTTTAGCAGTGGTGTAACTCCTGCAGCGTTTCATCTGAGGCAGATTTGCGCTCAAATCTGCTTGAAAATGCAAAATATAAAGACAGTAAGCTGGACCCTAAACTTTCCAGTTCCGATTTCTTTCTAATCAAGCACACAAACAAAAGACAAACCTATGATATCCTTTTGATAATACCCTACTTTGCCTGATGAGGTCATTGCTAAGCCAAAAGATAAAAGCAACGCAGCATGTGCTGCCCTGACTGGAGCACTTTTAAGTAAATCTCCAGAGCAATGTGGAGCAGACATGGTAGACGCCCATGTCCAGATCGCAGTCCCTGATAAAGAGCCGGCTGTATCAGCGGCATGCCCACCCTGAACAAAGCCTCCATTGTTTCCTGCAGGTGTGTGTTTGTGCGTATCGGGGGCGCCTGGCAGAGAGGCAGGGAGCGAAGCGAGGAGGGTAAGTGAACTCCTTGAGTCAGCATTTGTAGAGCAGGGGTCAGGGCGACAGGTATGGCTGACTGGAAAAAAAAAAAAAAGTATTCAGGAAGCAGGTGGAGATAACGGGTAGAGATAGAGAAATTAATTTTACTGATAGGCAGAGGTGGGTTGGATTTAACGATAATTGAGGAATGTAGACGAGGTGAAGTCATTGGAGCAAGGCAGGAAAGGATACTTTTGGCACGTTTCCCTGCTGGTAAAATCTGGTGTGGTCTTTGGGATTTTGTGCAGACAGTTACAATAAGAGATAATGGCTCACAGACGGTCTGTTAACCTCATGAAGTGTAAGACGACAAACTGGAACAACCTTTGGTTTATTTAACGACATATCATGACTTTTTATTCTACTCCTATCCCATCATTTTCCCTTAAAGTTCTCCTCAAAAATGTATGTTAAGGAAATGACTCATCAAAAGTTCAAATTCTCCGCGCAACCACCTTCTCTTTCATCTTAGTTACCTCCAATCAGTCGCCAATTTGGAACCAAATACTACCACATTATCACATCCAAAAAGATTTTACAGAGCAAAAAGCAAAAAATGGGGAACCTGTTTTGGGGTAGCTCAACCTTTGGTGGTTTGAAAACATTTATTCTTATTTGCTAAACTTTAATTTACCCAGAAATTAAAGAAAAGAAATAATCTGAGTAAATGCAAACTGTAGATTTTTCACCTGGTAAACCGTCTATGCCATCCTTGGCATCATCAGGCGTGTAATTTTATTTTATTTTTTGCAGGATTTTCTTTGCAAGGTTGTTTTAATCCAAATTGGAAAGTTTTTGAACCTAATGCCACTGCCTCTCAGCTGGATTTAAGATTGGACTTTGACTAGGCCACTTCAAAAAGTTTAATTTGTACCCTGTCAGAGGTGGGCTTGCTTCGTATTTTGGATCATTGTCCTGCTGCACGATGCAGTTGAGCGTGAGCTTAACGTCCGAAATTAATAGTTGGGCACTCACCTTCTGTTTGTTCCTCTAGAAAACGGAGTTCATGGTTTCTTCAATTAGCAAGTCGTCCAGGTCCTGAAGCATCAAACCAGCCCCATCATGGTACCCTAACTGGGCTTTATTGTCAGTAGAATGTTTTTAATGCTCTCATAGTTTTACACGAGACATGACAGGAGAGCAGACACAGCTTCCAGAAGGTTCCTCTTCTGTCTCTTCATTCCACAGGGGATGTTTGTCAAACCTCTCATCAAGATGTTTGTATCTGGGCACAGAAACAAACTGAAGAAGACCCAAAAAACGCCAAAGATCTCAAAGGCATCAAGAACAGATGAGAAACAAAGTCGTTGTCCGTCTGGAAAGGGCTCAAAGTCCTGTATCTACCACTTCGCTCCATCCAGACCGCCTCCGTGAGTCCATGAAAAGCAAAGCATACTACATCTCCGCGAGCCTGAGGAGAGCATGTGCGTTTATCGTCATTACAAGCAGAATGCAAATCTATTTTCAGAGAAATACCACATTCCAAATAAATAGTTGAAATGATAAATCTACTTCCTTATTTGGTGCAAAATAAGTGGTTTGCAACTGATATTTAAATGACACAGTTCATTTTAATCATGAAATATATATATATAAAAAAAAACATTATTTAGTTTGTGGAAACAATCTCTATTTGAAGTATTTAACTTTGACAAACCGGAGGTTGTTTAGGTTCTTTTTCCTGTTTGCTATGATTGCAATTGTGGAGTTTAACGGACCGGCCACATCTGAAAATTGGTCTTGCTCCATAATTTGACGGTGAGCGGGCCCATCACGGAGAATGTGGAACCGTTCTCATTAATTAAAGCTATAGTTGGTAATCATTATTCAGCTAGAGGAAGTCCTCAGTAGAAAGAAATAAGACCAGAGTGGATTTGTGAGATTATTTTCGAGAGAACCCCCTGAAGAACTGAAGAGTAGGTAAGACGGTCTGGGTCTGGTCTTGGGGAAACTTCCGGAAAAATCGCTGACTCTAGCTTTAACATAACAACGTAGCTGATCCTCAGGTCAGACGTGAACTGAACGGAGCAAGCATGACCTTATGCTCAACCCATTTCAGCTTTGCAGCAGGACAAAGGTCTGATACATACCAGCAAGTCCAGGTCTGAACAGCTCAGAAGAAAACTTTTGAGGTAACCAAGTCCAACTTGAGATTTTAGTTGGATATAGAGAGGCTGTGGCATGCTTGAAAAACCTCCAATGTGGATGAATCAAAACAATTCTGCAAAGTAGAAGTGGCCAAACTACATCCACATGGATGTGAGAAATTCATTGCTAGTTATCACACTTGATGGCAGTTTTTGCTGCAAAGGCAAGAAATCTTACTTTCCTATGGGACAATACGTTGTAGTAGTATTTGAGAAATGTTTCTAACATTTTTTCATCCCATTTTCACAGTTAAAACCGTTCACAACCTAAAACCTAAACACTCCCAACATATCTGCATGTGGTACTAGAGGATCCGTGTTGCAGTACAGTGCTCTGGACGATACCATTTGTGCTTTTAAACTGTAAGTCCGTCATAAGCGATACCTCTGTTTTTTTTCTTTCTTTTCATTACAGGAAACATTATTGTAAGTGTTAAATCACTTTATTTAAAACTGCTTAAAAATTCTTATTCTTTTTTTAGATAAGAAGAAAAAAACCTACAGTAAGATAAAAAAAAGCACAACCTTCAGTAATTGTTGGGTCTTTTTGCAGAACTTTGATGTCAATTTTAAACAATCCAATTCTCCTCTGAAAAATTAATGGGATGTATTTAGGATCGGTCAGCCAGGTTTCTTCACTCATGCATACTGAAATATTGAGTAGGTGAAAAAAGCTTTTTTATAGCAGTCGCTGAAGAACACATTCCCGGATTCCCAAAACAGACAGCAGGAAACAAAAAGATAAAAAAAAAAAAAAAGATGAAAAGGATTATGTTTACAATTCCAGACAGAAAATGAGGACCAAATATGTCTGTGTAAGCCACACCGAAACTTGTTGAAAGGTGGGTTGCTGAAACTCAGTAAGGACCGGCTCATAATAGGAGGTGGCGGAAGGAAAAGAGGGGGACTAATTTGAGACAGTTATCCTACCTGGTCGAACAGGTCCAGCACACATGCAGGTGTTCAGATAAACGGACATGATAGCGTTTAATGACGAGAGTAAAACTGAAAAATATACTTTTCTCTGCACATCTTTGGTCTTCTAGATCTTCTAGGTGGCTCATCCGACTGACAAGGTTTGCAGGCTTTGTCTTCTACAAACATCCTGTTGACCTGTAACGGCCATCTTCATCGTTTAAAGTGCGGTGTTTCCTAAAGCGATTGGTAGATTAAAGAAGAATGGAAGTGGTGCCAAGCTGCAGCCAGAGACAGGCCCTGGAGCTGGTGCGCTCTCACGTTTCAGCCAGCAGGAATGGGCAAAGGTGAGACGAGAGGTAGATTCACTACAAAGAGGTGTGTGTGTGTGTGTGTGTGTGTTCATTTAGTAATATAACCCTTCCCTTCTAAATACCTCCAGGGAAAAGGACATTCTCTGTTGTTGTTTCCATTCCCCTGCATTCCTGCCTCCCCTTGACATGTGGCTCCAGAGAAGGTGCAGCAGGAGACGGCGGGAGGAAGAGATGTGACGGATCGCCCCGTCCAGACAGAATACCTCGGCGCTCCCCTTCCAGTAACTAATCCCGTTCACACAGCCAGACACCTGCTCTCACGTACGGAGTCCGCAGACCTTCACTTCTTCCACATGTTGTACGGCCGCAGCCACAAACTGCGCCGTCTCCTGGTTGGGATTCCATGTGACTGGAAGTGGGAGGAAAATAAAACCGGGTTTTCAAAAATATTCTGAGAAAGGGCTGCGTGGTTATGCATTAACCCCATTTTAAAGCAAAACTACTCCTGGAACCAGTCTTGCGTTTGCATACGTCGCTGCACAGGGAACCATTTCATTGTAACTCTGGCTGTATGTTTAAAAGCTTGAGCATTAAATGTTCACTTATATACAGAAAGCCTATAATTTATTTATTTATTTTATTTTACTTTCTTTTTTCAGGTATCACATTACACATGTCAGCTTAAATAATAATACATATGATTTAGCAATGGTATCAAGGTGTTACTCGATTGTATCTGTTGCTTAATGTCTGTTGGTTGTGCTGTTCTTTTTGCATCTCTCTTTTTAAGTGGTGGAGCAGACGGAGAACGTTTTATCATTCTCTCCCTCTTATCTCTTCTTTCTTTCACCTCTTTCTTTTTTTCTCTTCTTGTTCTTCCTTTACTCTCCTACTTTCCCATTGTAGTGTCCATATAATTTGAAATTCTCCCTGCAGGAATCACAATAAAGCTATTTACACGCACAAATCAAGCGGAGCATTATGGCGAAAGCTGTTTGCTCCACTTGTGAAAGCAAAATCTGTCGAGCTCTATTTGGCATTAAGACATCAATTCTTATTGCCACATTGCTAGACAGGACACTGGGGGGAAAAAATAAATAAATAAATAAATAAATAAATAAATAAATAAATAAATAAATAAATAAAAGCTTGAGCAAAAAATTGGTCCTTCTGGAGGATGGTTTTCAGCTTTTCTTTCTGGATCCCTCATATTCAGCTCCATCCATGTCTCTGTCCACTCTGGCTGGCTTCTCTGTGGCTGCAGGAAAAAAAAAAAATCCCCCACAGCATGATGCTGCCACCACCATGTTTCACAGTGTAAAAGGGCGATGTCCAGTCTTAGGTTTCTCTCCATAAAAAGTGTTTTGCTTGTTGTCCGAACGTTCAGTCTTGGTCTCATCTGGTCAGGGAACCTTCTTCCACACGTTGTGTCAGTTTCATAAAGGGCAGATTTATGGAGTTTATGACGGTTGATGTTCTTATACTGGAGTTATTTTTGTCGGGTGGTCCGCTTTGTTTGGGCACGTATGACAACTCATCTGAACCTGGACCAAACAAATACTGGTCGGCCATTTTCATTTCCTTTTTTCGGTTGTGCTGCATTCAGCTAATGCATACAGAGCAACATGCTCTCCACCTGAGCCGCTGCTCATACACTGCTAAAACTGATCTAAAAATAAGTAAAATGTTATTAAAGTTAGTGTATTTATCCTTGATTTGAGCAGGTAAATAAGATTATCTGCCAATGGAAAGAGTATTTTGACCTCTTAAAATAAGATAATTAGACATCCTGCACTTGAAATAAGATGATTGAGATGAATTGTTCCTATTCTAAGTGCAAAATTCTTATTCCATTGGCAAATCATCTTATTCACCTGCTCAAATCAAGGACAGATACACAAATTTTAAGAACATTTTACTCATTTAAAAACGGAATTTTTACTCATTTCGTTTTTGCAGTGATACTAGTAAGCTGCTTTGCACTCTTAAACTGTTTACGTTGTCCCATGTCCAAAAAGAAGTGGTCCTATTGGCTGCCTCTCTGATCTGCTCTCGTCTTACCCGGCCTGTCGGTTTAGGTGGACATCCATGTCTTTGCATTTTCGCAGCTGTGCCGCACTCCATTCACGGATAGCGGACTGAACGGTGCTTTAAACAACCCCACAACCCTCTCACATGGTCTGAGTTCAGTAATATTTTCTAACAAACCTCTGAGGCCTTCACAGAACAGCTTTATTCATACTTTGATGCTAAAATATTTACTACTTAGATGACTTCTGAAGGCGAGGTCGAATTACGATGCACACCACACTGTTCAAAATGGTAAAAAACACTTATAGTTTTTTTTCTTCCTCTCATAGTTATGCATTACTTTGTGTCGGTCTATCATATAGAGTCCCAGTAAAATAGATTTATGCTGAAAGTTGAGCTGCTGTTGCACGGCATCATAAAGCTCCCAGCCACACAGTTCGGCTGTCAGGACTGAGAGCAAACAACACCCGCTGCTCCTTCGGTACACTGTACGGTGACGAGGCTTCACACTAGCTTTCAGCCAGGTGTTCAGGGTAGGAGAAGCTAAAAATATTCAAAAACAAAGCCAAAAAAGTGACACCGCGCTCGGGTAATGTTGTGAGTCAAGCCTTCTGGTGTGTGCAGCAGATTCAGACTTTTTGAACGGAGCTCCTGAGGGAAGATCTACATCAGCCCACATGAACCGAATAAAAGTTTCAGTCACTTAAAGTATGTAGATAGGCAAAAAAAAGAAAAGAAAAAAAAAGCTGCAGATATATTCAAGTCACATTCTGTGCAGGGCATGTGCAAACATATTTATGTGAAGAGAGAAATCTGATTTGGGAGTCCGTTATACCTGGCGCTGAAATATTAAAACACACAACACACGCAAGAGCTGTTTGAAAACATTTGGTCCTTTTCAATTCGATGCTAGCAGCACATTTGAATGAAAAAAATAAATAAATAGTGGAACACGGGGATGTTTACAGGAGAGTTGCATCATTTTTTTTCTTTCTCCGTCTGAAAGCTGTAGAGACCAGACGCTACGCTGTTGAAAGTGAAACGTTTCCCCTCATTTCCTGATCGAGCCCCGAATGTTTTTAAGAGGACGGCAGCGCGGTGGCTTTTACTCCAGAGCCATACGGTTGCCTCATGGTCAACAGGCATGCGGCCCGTGTTCGACGGTAGCCGCCATTACGCACACGCGGTGCAAGGCCCGGGCTGCTAAGGGCTCCATCCCATGAAACATCTGGCAATAAGAAACGTACACTAAAAAAAAGAAATCACTGGAGGAACACCTGGGTGGCCTCATACAGATGCAACGGAAAAGAAGATCACACAAAAAGAAACTAATACTAAAACAGGCACTAAACTTGAACTAAATAAACTAAACTACAGCCTGGAAACAACAATTGGTTCTAATTGTTCCATTTTGTCACCTTAACATTAAACTAAAGGGTTAGTTTTTCTGGTAGTTTGTCTACAGCGGTTTTGTATTAAACTCCTCATCTTTCCATTAACTCTGAGCATCTCCCCTGAACATGGTGGTGGCCACCACCATGTTAGGGGGGTGTTCAAGGTGCTGCACAGTCTTTATTTTATTTTATTCCATTGGGTGATGGTCTTGTCTGACCAGAGCATCTTCTTCCTCATGTTTGCAGTGTCCTCTACACGGCTTGTGGTGAACTGCGACTAGACTTCCTATGACTTTTTTTCATGTTTTCTTCTTAGCTCTCTCTCCTACAGGCCAGATTTGTGAACAGCTAGTGTTTGTCCAGTCTACAGATTCCACATGAGCTCTCTGCTGCTCCTCCAGAGTTATCCTGGACCTCTCTGATGAATGCTCTCCTTAATCTGCTTGTCAATTTGGGTGGATGGCATCTTGGTGGAGTTGAAGCTGTGCCATATGCTTTCCATTTTTTAGATGATGCACTAAACTATGCTCTGTGAGAAGTTCAAAGCTTGGGATATTGATATATATAACCCAACCCTTTACTTCTCCACTAATTTCCCCCTGACTTGTCTGCAGTGCTCCTTGGTCTTTTGGTTCTCTATAGCTCCTAATAAACCTCTGAGGACTCCGGAGAACAGCCGGATTTATGCTAAGATTGAATTACACACAGGAATACTGGGCTTATTATTTATTTGACACCTGTAGGCATTTGGTTAGACTGAATTTTATTTAGGGGTATCAACGTCAATGGGACTGAAAGCAAAGACTTTTCAGTTTATTAATCTGGGTATGACATGGCAAAATGTGAAAAACTTCAGTCTAATCCGTAAAACTGTTTTTCTTTATCTCCATTGAAGAAAAAAAAAAGCATGAAGTAATGTTTTCAGTTATCAACAGAATCTATACCATGAATACATGCAGAGAACCCAATTAAATTTGCCAGACGTTGATCCAACGTCCAAACATCAGCAAGTTACCTATAAATAATAAATGTTACATATTTTCTCTGTCAGTTGTATTAAATGAACATTTTCTCGCCCAAATAAAACATTTCCCTGCAGCATTATTTGTTTCGCAACACGCAAAGACATGGCGTCCAGCTCTTCTTCCACCATTCCTTCCGCTGAATTAAACCAGAACTCAAACGCGGCTCCCGGGTTTCGACCCGTTTTTCTCTCCAGCACACATCAGCGTGCCGCCGCTTCCACTGAGCATTCAACCGCTCGCATCAGGCAGCTTTGGAGATCTGATGGCTGCGTTAAGTGTTTCAATAAGTTGAGGGGATGTGTGTTTTTTCTAGCTTGCTTGTTGTGAGTTTGTGCGTGCAGGGGACCTTTGTGTGTGTGTCTGCGGTGTTGACTAATTAAAAGAGGGCATGCCGGACCTGAGTGAGGTGTCCCTGACATGATTAATTGTGACTGTCAGGGCCCTCAGCTGGGTGCCTCCCTGCGTCAGGACCCTGACAAAGGGTTACACCGACCTTCTGTAACCCCGGCCCGCTTTTTTTTTGTGCTCCTGGGTCTTGCATCAAAGCCCCAACAGTAGACATTAACATTTTTAATGAGCAGGCTGCTCCCTGTGCTGGCGCGGCAAGTCAGATCGCTTTCATTCGGACAACAATGGAGAATGGAAGGGGAGACACTGATGAAGATGAGAGACACTTCTGCAGACGCGTGCAACAAAACCCGGCGCTGCAGAGAAATCTTCATACTGCATCGACCGGACGCAGCAGAGACGCGTTTATCCGATTCGGACAATGACCAGCCTTGACGTTCTAAAGCCAAAACACTTCACAAACGTTCTTCAGACAAATCGAGTGCAAAGCAGCGTTTCATAAATGCACAAAGCGCAGAAATACCTATCCAGTTACAAACTTGTCTCTGTGAAGTGGACAAAATTTAAGCTTCTCGGTAACATCCAGTATCTGCAGGTCTGTCAGCAGGGTCCTTGCGAAGGCTTTAAAGAGTCTCTAAAGATAGAGAAGAAAAAAAATTATTCATAGAATTATGATCAAAACCAGTAGCAGGACATTGTTGATGACAAAGGCCCTCGCACCGTCATCCTATCTGTAACTCCCAAAGTGGAAAACATCGACAGCTCCAACAAGTTTGAGGTAAAGCCTCTGATCATTAATCAAGCTATTGCACAACATAAATAACATTAAAAAAATCCAGTTATCCAGCAGTGTGCGTAAATGAGCTGAAAAGTCCCTCAAGACCTGTTTTTTGTTCTAAACCATTTTCAATTCTGTGCTGAGTCTTCTGTCCATATAACCCACTTTACATCAAAATGTCATATTAGCAAACATCACAATAAGCTGTAGCTACAAGATTTTCCTCAGAGTGGCTAATATCTCTGAACACAGTAGCTGGTGGTGATGTGTGGGAGGTAGGCAAGGAGTCATGGCGCTGAGAAATTAATCTGGAGCATCCAAAGAAACGGGCAAAGAATCATATTTGGACAACTGAGCATAGACCGAGCTTCTCGTACTAACATTAATGTAAATTATGTGACATAAATATAGTTTCACTTTATGGTTAGAATTAATGGCATCAAACAACATCCACCACCACTTCTCAGAATATTGTCTTAGAAAAAGCAAGAGAAGATGCAGGAAAAGGGAGGATGGGGCGTATGGTCAATAGATTAGTAGTCTGCAGAGCTCCATATAAGTATAAAACAACTCTTCCTCTTAGTCGATGCCATCTACATATCTGACCTCTTTATATTAGACTTTTGTGCACAAAACATGTACTTATCATTAATAGATAACGATTGGGCATTTTTTGAAACCTGCCATATCGTCAGCGCCTAACCTGCACACCTCGACTGTACAGAAACGTTATTTTGTTGGTATTACTACAACACTGCAGCTTTTATGATCCACACTCACCACCGGGACTGCTGTTGTCCTTAATTATGCCTCAGAACAGAAACACTGTGAAATACATTGACATACCTGCTTTCAACCCCTAAAAAAAATCCATTCCCAGTAAAAATGCAGCAAAATACTAGACTGGAAATATTTTTTAAGTTAAAAAAGAAAAGAAAAATCTGAACTGATATTGAGTATCAATTGTTTATGGTGTTTTAGATTTCATAGGAATTTTAAATGGGACATATGAGCAATAAACGTCTAAGAACTTCAGGCAGAAAGGAGGATGAATGTGAGGAGAAAGGAAGGAGAAGAGGGAGGCTTACTTTGACACTTGCTACTAAGTCCTATGCCCTTTCTCATTACTACCAACTCTTGGTGCTTTGCCTCTCTTCTTTGGCCTTCCCTCTGGTAACGGATACGTGGAAGCCTTACTATTTTAGGGCCCACTTCGGTGTGGTTCCTAGTGCATCAAGTCGACCTGAAGACGTCACATCAGAAGGCTGTCCGTCTCTGATTGGCTAAGGGATGGAGTCACTGTTTGAGTAACAAGAGCCACTCTAAGGCTGCATCCGAAACAGTCCAATTGGTCAGGACTCTTCAGCTAAAGCAGAATAGCACCAGCGTTCACCACGATAGGAGCTGTCCGAATAGTGCAGTCAGTAAAGAAGGAGGTAGGAAAAGGAGCCTGTATGCTTCCTATTATAGCTTCTTTAGCATAGGGAGCTCACGATATCCCTTACTGGCGCTAAGGAGCTCTAAGGAATCCCATAATCCCTTGTGTGACATGATATATAAGCACAGCCCACATCACAGAAATTAACAAAAAATGCCCAGAGATCAGAGGAAGCGCACTCTGTAGCTCTTTTTCAGAAGGTTGTAGGAGAATCATCCATGTATGTTTCCGTCATGTAATGACGTCGGAGTTAAAGGACTGTCTGAAATCGGCACAGCAGTCCAAAGCTCCTTCCCTCTCCACGACAGAGCTCCTACTGTTGACCTCATGAAAGGTCAAGGAACAGGAGCTAGGAGCTGTGACTAGGACTGGTGAAGATTCTCAGTCATCCAGGTCTGACCATGACCAGCGACCAGCAAAACCACACCAGGTGAAGCTGAAGAAAATGGAGAGTGATTACTTGTCCATTAAGGCATGGGTTGGAGGTTTACTCTGAAAAAGCATCACTGATGAGGAACAGAGAAGAGGGACTTTCACCTGAACTACAGTTAGAGTAAAAAGCTTAAGAGATTAAAGCTTTTTTTTTTAATATACAATAGCTGTCATTATCTCCTTCACTGAAATAGATATTTTTTTTCATCAATCGTAAACTCTGTTTCTTCATCCTTCACTTCAACTACTTACAGAAAATTAGACCCAAGGACAATTATTGTAGACCTTTGTTTGATACACAATTATTTATATACAGTCAAAACCCAGCTAAGAACTGATGCAAAATGTCCCATGTCATTTTTATTTTACATTACTTATAAACAATGCTATTTTAGACTTGGGCTAACCCCCCAATGTTTCAAGAGCCTAAAAACGCCCCTGGAGCCCCCATCAGTTTAATGTTGCCGTTTTGCTTTCTATGGGTCGCTTCAAGAGAATCCTCGACTGCGTGAATTAAACCCAAAAACTGTTCTTTTAAAGTCTGTGATGCAGATTTACACCAACAGACATGACGGCAGTAAAATATCTGTCTCCCAAGGCTTAATATCCCTTTAGAAGTCCATTATCTCTGCCAGGCAGTTTGCATCTGCCCAGAACACGCAGCACCGTGCGAGCACTCGCACATCTGGCACCTTTGAACCTTATCAATAACTGAGTCCAGTAGAACAAGGACACTGTTTATGTGGATCTTTGTGAGCTCACTCTTCTCCTTTTTCACTCTGCGCAGGCCTATCTGTCGCTCTCACACACACACACCAATACCTCCCTCAGTCTCGCCTTTGAGGATGACGCTCAGATACAAACTTGTTTTGATGTGACCCATCAAAGCAGCGATCGGGGGGGGCGACAGGAGCATCCCCTGGCGTTTCCTGTGCTCTCCCGCTGTCCGTGGGGCGGAGGCGCAGCCAGGGGCCGGGAGCGGGCCACTGGAAACTTTTTAGTTCACCGCCTGATGGACACATGCAGCACCCTTTAAAACAAGGATTGGGGAGATGGGAAATCTTCCGTGGGCTTTGAAAAAGGTGCAAAAGGACCCAAGCGTGTGTCCGTGGTGGCCTTTTAAAAACATGTCAACTGAACTGAACTCTGTCTCTCAAGAAGCGATAAAACGGGCCCTGGAGAAGCAAAGCAGCTCTCACCTCTCAGCCAATGCGCTCCAACCACTGAGCTATATAATACACTGGAGTGCTGATTTTGCCGAAAAACTGAAGTCACTGGCCGCCATCTTGCTACTCCCTACTCTCACAGAATCCCACAGGATTTGATTGCAACAACAAGCAGTTTTCTGGCTGTGTGAAAACGTTTCACAGGTAATTCTACAGTCAGTGGATGTACTAAAACTATCAACTACTAGGAAATTAGGTGCTGAAATATTTTACATGTTATTCATATTAAATATATATATATATGTATATATAAGTATGTGTATATGTATATATGTATATATATATATGTATACGCATATGTAAATATATGTTTTTGTATATTGTTATATATTTATAAATGTTAAACATATATATTTAAATGAATAAAATGCAAAATATTTCAGCACATGACTTTCTCAGTAGTTGATAGTTTTAGAACATAACATAAAAGTATATGGCATTTGACATTTTAAAAGTCTTAAGCCCCCCCTGAACATGAGAAAATCCTCGTTATTCGATGCTGTAGCGCACATGTTCCCTAGTTACTGGGGGGAAATAGGGAGTACCAATATGGCGGCCGGTGGCTTCAAAGCGACTCGTTCAAACAGACGGTGATTAGCACTCCAGTGTATTATATAGCTCAGTGGCTCCAACCGGTGGTAGATCTGGAATGAACGAGTGGCGCCCTGGACAAGCCCCTCCCTCTGCAGGCCATCGACCAATCAATGTGCAGGAAATCATTTAAAAACATGCCCAAGCTGCAAATGACAGATGAGTTAGATTAAGGAATGGCGTAGAGGCCAGACCTCTGTGTGACTTCGATGTTTCATTTTAAATCTAAGGTCAGACCACTTCTAGACCAGGCGGTTTAGCTTAATCTGAGACAAGATAAAACGAAATAAAAACAAGATAAAACAAGTTCTGAATCATGGCCACATATAGACGAAGCATTTTTGTTAATCAGGTCATCATGTAGCCAATTTTGGTTTGCTTTAATCTTGATTTACACGAGAATGAACACATAAGGAGCATATTTGTAATTTCTGATTAATGGGTAATATTTTGCATCGTATCTATGAGGAGTCTGACCACCAGAGGCTGGGCGACATCAATGTTGCAGCGGTCATTGCTGGATCATTCAAGATTTTAGCGTCACTGATCCAATGTTTATTGAAGGAAAAACTACAGTATTATGTTTAAAGGGGATCTGTGAAACTTCAGGATGTCTTCCTTTATCAGATTTAAAGTTTGATCCCCTTACAAAGCTTTTTTTATTCTCAAAATATGAGGCGCTGACATTGCTGGGGCGTGATGAGGTCTGAGCAGCCTGCGCGGACCTTATCTGATCAACGTGCAAAGGTTCTTCCACTGACCATCTGAATATCCTCATAAGGTGGAAGGTTTTTCTGATTCAAATTGTCTAATTTACAGTCAGCAATAGAAATGCGTCACTGTTACACAACTAAAAAAAAGCTGGCTTCAACTTTGCTTACTATGTGGCGCTCCCCTAAAACTCCGTAACGAAAAAGAGACTTTTATCTCCAAAGCAGACTGTGGAGCAAAGGATGAATCACACTCAGCCAACTGAAAAGGGAAAAGGGTTGTGACAAGAATTTAGCAGATATTTCTATTTCCTTATTTAGCTTCAGTTAAAAACTGTAACATAATGGAGTGTAAATTTATATTGCTGCAAAGGGTGATCAAATTTGTGTGACGTTTGTCGGCGTGAACCTGGATTTCCAGCCAACGCAGAGTACGTTTTAAAAGGTTTATTGAGACGAGGCAGGCAGGCAGGAATGGGAAGGAGCCCCCAGAGGGTGCAGGCAGTGATGAACCTGAGCCGATCAGGCCAGAACACAGGCAGAGTTTCCACGTCCAGCAGGTTGAGCACACAGGAGTGGGAGCGTTACGATGGCCGAGCACATGATAAGAGACGAGCAGGCAGCGAGTCAGGCAGCTATATGAACGCTGGTGAACAGGTGAGCAGAGTAGGAACTGTTTAGTGGCAGCAGGTGGAACTGGTCCAGGCTGATGGCTGGTGCCTGAGCTGATTGGATAGTCGCTGGTGGTGGCAAGTCCAAAACAAGCCACCAAAAACCTAAATCATGTCAGTTTGTTTAGGTGAGGAGGAGGAGCCAGTGCTGCACTTCTTCCATTGGTCATGGATCAGACAATGAAGTCTGTGTAGAAAAGTCAAGACTCACTTGGTTCCCTGTTTAACTGCAAGAAACGTGTGGTGACGCCAAAAATACACTGAAATTTGCTTGTTGGGTGATTTTCACAGAACCATATAAACAAAAAAGCAAAACAAACTCAATATGTTGCTCTATGAAAAAAATTTTTCTTGAAATTAACTCTACAATTAAAGAGCTGATCTGTCAAACTTGAAAAGCAGTTTCAAGAAACTCTGACAATATTCATGCGTTCATATGAAAAACATCACCAGTTCATAAACACGTGCAGTTACAGTGCTTGACGATAAGAACATTTTACCATCATTCAGACATCGATCTGCTGGCTGTTTACTCTCCAGCATCGTAAGAACTGCAGAAAATGCAGCCGAGTGGCATCATGTTCATCACTATATCTTCAATATCGGCGCCTGAGGGACAAATCCACGATTTTAATGACGGAAGCACATGGCTTCGTTCCCTGATATGCAGCTAATACGGCTGATGGTTCATGATGGCAGCGCTGACAACAGGAAGCATGATGGGAAACTTTGGCTATTTGAGCTAAAGTGGTGAAATAACTGCAGAGTCCACAGCTGCAGTTCAAAGCCTATCAGTGTTTGAATCTTAACAAGAAGGGGGGGGGGGAGAAAAAAAAGACCCCTGTGCATAGGGAGAGAGGGCAGAGCCGGGCTTAGATCTTCAACCTCTGCGCACACAAACACGCATAAATTCACATTCACCGACATCAAAAACACAAACATTAAAGGGGCACGCAGACAATCACATCAAGACACACAGTGAGGAGAGCCACAAGAGTGCCGACAAACAAACATTCAAAAGGCAAACAAGCTCATGTGCAGACATCAAGAAGCAAGCACACACACACACACACACACACACACACACACACACACACAGAGCGAGGCACGGCGTGAGTCCTGTGTCCCCGGCCGGCCAGCTGTGGGAGGTCACACAGACGTGACAGTTCTGCTATCAGGCCAGCATTAAGGCCTGCCGCTTTAAACACAGCCTTTTGAAGTCACACCAAAGTCAGACACTAGGATCTCTCATCTCCCATCTCCCTTTTAACACCGCAGTGCCGACATTTCATTCTGCCCTCCTTTTCATGCTGCCAGCTTTGAATCCTGCCTTTTTAAAAGACTAATTTTAACTTCTTCAAGGCTGGAAAAAAAAAAAACAGGCAGAGGCGCGCCCGTTAAGATTCTTCATTTTTTTACAGACGAGTAACGAGCAATCAAAAGGTAGTGAAGGTTCACCAAAGTAACGGCATGTCTCTGATGCTGGATGTCAGGGGGGGTGATAAATGGAGTGTCGTGTTCCTCAGCTTTGATCTGCAGCTTATTGCGATGTTTGAATTGTTGGGGAAATGATGGAGGCGCACCTTCTTGATTTGCTCATTCAGCTTCTCACCAGCTGAGACACAAAGCAAATCCTAATCAGAACTTACAGACAGCTATAAATACAAGCATTAAAGCTCCTGTCAGCCCTGACGTGTTTCGTGCAACAGACTTTCTTCTGCTGCATCCATCATCCACTGCAAACTGCATCTTTTTGGATATTTTCCATCAATTTCTTTTGTGTGTGTGCACATTATTTGCACTCGTTTTCTGTTGACCTGGCCTTTTGTCCCCCATTCCTGACACCCTTTGCCCCGCCTGGGTTGTGTGACAAAAAGGTCAGGACTTAGAAGAAATTATATCTAAGATAGAACAAGTTAGAATGACGTTGGATAAATCAGTTATTTATAAATCAAAGCTCTTATTCATTTTTTATCAAATTTTAAACTTATAATTTGATGGATGGATGGATGGATGGATGGATGGATGGATCCAGCAAGAACGTCTCTCTCCTAGATGCGTTAAAATGACATTTTCTCAGCAAGATTGCCATGAACAGCAGCACATTTAGGGGATACGGTGTTGTTTCTAGTTTATTTTTATTTCTAACTTCTTTGCATCTTCCATGCTCGGACATCAGTTCATTTAAGGTAAGTTGGATGATCCTGAAGAGGGCAGACCCCGTTCAACCATCCAGCAGACTTCACAGCTCAACCAGAAACACCGCCTCCCGGTCTGCTACTGGAATGTAGATGTCATGACTAAATGCTGAGCACAGCTTCTACAATCATACAGTATGTTGGATTTTAAGGTCCGGAATACATTCTGAGACTCACTTTGCAGCATTTCAGCATAATTCAAACTACAGTAGGTACCGTTGCTGCCTCTTGGCCAGGACTGCCTTGAAAAAGAGGTTTTCAGCCTCAGTGGGACTGTATCCTTGTTACATAAAGGTTAAAAACTGTTTAAAAGGTGATGGTGTGCCTCTGAATGCTGGGTTTTGGGTCTCTCTACTTTCTTCGTTCCTAAACGCTCGCGCCGTGGACGGCCCATCCTCTGCAGCTCACTCTGCCTGATGTTTCTGTTTACTCCACTCAGTGTTTCATAGTGGAGCAGATCAAACACGGTGCTAAGCTGTGGGTTTGTTTACTCCTGCTCTGATCCACACCCAGCCACAGACACACACAAGAAACAGAGCTCTGTTTCCACATTTGGAGATTTTTTTTTATTTTTTTTTTTTGCTTTTCATCTGGATCACAGAGTTCTTGTCATTCTCCCTCATTAATCAGCCTGACTTTTGGTCACTCCTCTTGGCCTCATTGACTCGGAGAAATAGAATCCAAAAGATCCTCTTTGTCTGTTGTAAATGAAATCCTTTAACTTCTTACAGGCCAGCATCTGCTCATAATAGGTTTCACTCCTGATAACTTATAACCAGCAATTCTCACATGTTGTATCCCATTCATTCTGGCTCTCTGGTTCGTAACGACTGTACAGCATCACCAGGGGTCACTCAGGGAAGTCTGCTCATCATTACAGCCAAAACGGCCATTCACAGACCAACGGGTGCCCACGGTTTATCTTTTTCCATGACTTGTTTTCTCTCAATACGCCTTTTTCTTTATGTAAACTGGGATCATTAATGAGGAGTCAAGCCACACATTTCAACTGAGGATGATGCTGTAGGTTCATATGATGATAGTTCTGATATTTGAATCGTTGAGTCTATCTGCAGACTTCACCAGAAGACCTCTAAAGAAAACAGAAAAACATCCTGCAGGATAATCAAGAGTTGCCAGATTTACAAACATATTCCCACTATACATTTTTATAAGTAGAAATAGGTCAAAGTTAGCAAGGGTGTAACAGTACACATAGTCATATCAAAATATCCAGAACGATCCTGTTGATTCGGTACGCATATGTACCATGTACTAACTCTTGAATGATCAAAAGTTAGCACACAGCTTCAGCTGCTTCAGCTAAAAACCACTGATCATACCCAAAATCTGGGTGTAGTGATGGACTCAGACCTGAACCTCCAAAAGCATCTAAAGACAGTTACAAGGTCGGCCTTCTATCACCTGAAGAACATTTCTAGGATTAAAGGACTGATGTCTCAGCAGGATCTGGAAAAACCAATCCATGCGTTAATTTTTAGTCAAGTTGATTACTGCAACGGTGTTTTCACAGGTCTGCCTAAAAAGTGAATCAGACAGCTGCAGCTGATCCAGAACGCTGCTGCCCGCGTCCTCACTAAGACTAAGAAAGTAGAGAACATAACCCCAGTTCTAAAGTCCTTACACTGGCTCCCTGTATCTCAGAGAATAGACTTTAAAATACTTCTGTTAGTCTATAGATCCCTAAATGGATTAGCACCTACATACATTACAGACTTGTTATCAGTGTATAAACCATCCAGACCTCTCAGGTCTTTTGGCTCCAGCCTACTCTGCATACCTAGAACCAGAAACAAACACGGAGAAGCAGCATTTAGTTACTATGCTCAACTTTTCTGGAAAAAACTCCCAGAGGACTCTAAAGTTGCTGAATCCTGAGCTCCTTTAAATTAAGGTTAAAACCTACTTGTTTAGTGTTGCCTTTGAATGTTAATGTAGAGGTTTGTAGTCCAACTTATCCTGACCTGCTGCTACTATTCCACTGCTATGTACTTTTCCTTCCTTATGTCCTGTTCATGTAGTGCAGTTTGAATCGTCTTGTTACTGAAATGAGCTATGCAAGTAAACTTACCTTTCCAAACAAATACAGCGTTTTATATCTTCACACATGCAGTAATGTTTACGTCTGGAGCCAATTTTGCAATGCAATGTTCTGTTGTGCAGCTTTAAAAAGTGACCCCAAAACAGAGAGGACTCCAGCTATCATTAAACTCTACACTAAGGGTTTTCATGCAGCTACAGTGGAGACAGAAAGGTGAACTGAACCAAAACTTAATGTCAGTGTTCGCATCGTTCAACAGCATTGAGATATCCAATCCAATCCCTTCCCCTTCATTAATAAAGCACAATTTTAACAAACACAAGATTTCCAAAGTGCTGTACAACAAACATGAAACACACGAGACATAAAATACAACAACACAATAAAAGATGAAGTAGACAATAGAAAGATAAAGGCAGTAAAATAAAATAAAATAAAATAAAGTAATAAAAGGAACTACCCGCACTTCATAAAAATATAGATGCATACACATAAAAATCAACACCCTACATGGTCTCAAAAGCCAAGGAGAAGAGGTGGGTTTTTAGGTAGATATTTAAAATGAGACAGAGAAGAGCAAGTGTAACGTGCAGCGGCAAATTGTTCCAAAGTTTTGGAGCTGCAATGGCAAATGCTCGATCCCCGCTGAGCTTAAGCCTAGTTTTAGTCACTGATCAGGAGCAGCTGGTCAGCTGACCTGAGAGATCGTCTAAAAATAAAATTATTTTAAAATGAATCCTAAAATGGACGGGCAACCAGTGGAGTGAAGCCAAAGATGGAAATATGAAGCTACGTCTGCACTTAACTGAATTCCTCAGCTGAAACAAACATAAGCTCAATGTAAACATCACTGGTGCAGGAGAAAAAAATAAATCAGCTACATTCAAATCCAGCAGCCTGCAGCATTCGACCCATCTTAACGCTGCACAGCTAATTAGATGCAACACCACACTGCTGTCATTGGTGGTCCCAATGAACAGAGGGGGTTTCCCCACAGCTGCACTTTCATGGTGCATTCAAGTGCATCTTGTACACAGGATTGTTTTGAATTATGGAAACAACTCCAAAGTGATTTAAACCTTTTTTGTCAAATGTCTGCACAGTCTTGATAAAAAAAACCCTGATCATTCTTAAATGGTTTATAGTTGTATTATTCATCAGCTGATTACCTTTTATTAATGAAAAAAAAATCATACCAAACCTCAGTCAGTGCTACAGTCTGCCCTTTTTAATTATCTCTCTCAACTGAAGAGAGCAGTGATGGCTGAGGATGCTGAAGCTGCAGTGGAAGACAGTGGATGGACTGAGGAAGGAAGGGTTTGTAGACGTGGCTTTGCCTGGCTTGGAAACCACCTGAAGAGATTCAGCCTAGGAGGCACAAAGGCACAAGAAGGAAGGTAAGTAACACAAAGAAACTTATTTCAGGAAAGAGCGCAGAGAGATACGAGCAGGCTTGACTCTACCAAAAACCCTGGTTGGTGCATTACTACTCCAAATATTTTAATTTTGTCGATCTTTTAAGACAAGGATGTTTACTTTCAAATTACCACCATTAAACTTTTTTCTGTTAGTGTTTTTTTTATTTTTTTTTATCAATGACTGTTTGAAATGTTGCCTTGCAGCAAGAAGGTCCAGGGTTTGAATCCTGGCCTGGGATGGTTCTGCATGGATTTCTGCACTGGCTTCTCGCGCACTCCATGTTGATTGGTTACTCCAAATTGCTCTTTGGTGTAAGTGTGTTTGCTTTTGGTTGTTTGTCCATTGCGTCTCTGCGTTGCCCTGTGATGAACCGGCAACCCGTCCAGGGTGTATTTTGCCCAATGACCGCAGGAGGTAGGCACCAGCCCCCCTCGCCTCGACCCTACATCGATAAGTGGGTAAAGACAACGGATGGATGTTTAAGATTACCACTGCTGGCAGAGCATTGTGGAGTTATGTAGGTATGTAGGTGTTTCCTGTATCCGACAGTCTGAGGGTGTGCAGTGGTTTGGTGTTCATGTGATCTAGTGTACATTCAGTGGATTCATAGAGCCCAGAGGCATTATGTTAATGTGCTTCCGCGCACACAGCTGCAACCAGCTGGAAACCTGATCTAGGATATACATTTGGACAAAAGAAAAAGCATAAAAGGGGTCGTCACATGATATTGTGCGTCCTTGCATATTCTCCAGGGCAAGAGAGGCCTGTGCTTCCGACATTTTAACTGTTGCGGGAGAGCTCGCTGCTAATGCATCCTGAGCCAACGTTGTTTATCGAGGGACCGTTGAGGGGCCGTGCATATTGTTTAATAATCATCGGGATATTTAGGCTGCAAATGCAAAGTCAGAGCAACGAGAAATCTGGCCCACCGTTGCTCCATGCTGAGCCCCAAACAAGAACCACATGTCCCCGTTTGGGCTTTTTCCCCCTCTCTCTCTCTCTCTCTCTCTACATATCCTCATACTATATTACCCACAACTCCTTCACCCTGGGAAAAAAACATGGAAGCTCAGAGATCGAAAAACACATGTGGTTAGCCATAAAACTTCACATGCACTCTGTATACCCCAGCACCCGAACCCCCCACACCTCCACCCATCCACCCCCACCCCATATTTGCTCAAAAACGGAGAACACACAAACATCGACCTACAAGGAGAAGAAAAGTCATACTTAAGAGGAGACACTGAAACAATGGGACAAGAGGAAGGAACATCAGGCAGCAATCTAAGCCGTCTGAGGCCAGGAGTAAAAACAAAGATTATGGGGGGTCTGTGGAAGGGCAATGGCGACAGTTAGAAAGAAGGTGGCTGCAGGCTCCCAGAACAATGCCTATCCTGTGGCTTAGTGGGGGCTGCCCCATGAACAAGGTGAAATTTAAGTCAAGAGTAAACAACAAAAGCAGGACAGTGGCGCACCCTCGTTTTTACAAAAGATGCTTTTCCTCCGGTTGTGTGGAGGATGCATGCAGAGTTCTCCAGGCAGGCCCCGGCTGGCTTTTATATTTCCCGTCTCATTCCCTGCCTTTTTAATTGATAATAATTAATAATAATAATTTTCAAGGGATAGTTCAGCGTTTTTAAGGTAATGTCTTTTTAAGTCAAGGAAATACGCAATAACTTCCCTGCAGTACATAACTCGTGTTTCTTTTCTATTTCTCCAGATTAGTTTAGTTTGATCTTGTTCTCTCTGCAATTAGCCTTTAGCTTTAGGTGATCTGGATTTATGACTTAGACTTAGACTTAGACAAACTTTATTGTCATTTTGTATGCACAGAGTGCGTGCAGAACGAGATTTCGTTTGCATACAGCTTAAGAATTTCAGTGAATTGCAGTGGATTTCAGAATAAAGTAACTTTGCAGGATAATAAAAAAACTTTGCAGGATAAATAAAGTAACTTTGCAGGAAAGTTCCAGGATAAAGTGCACAGTGATTTCACAGTACAGCAATTGAGATACTAGGGCAGGGGTGTCCAAACTGTGGCCCGGGGGCCATTCGTGGCCCCTTGGCTGATTTTGTGCGGCCCTCCATCTGAATTTCAAGAAAGATTTGGCCGACCAGCGCTGGTGCACTGCAAAAACAGAACTGGAAATAATTTAAATGTTCTTAAAATTAGTGTATTTGTCCTTTATTTGAGCAGGTAAATAAGATGATTTGCCAATGGAATAAGATTTTTGCACTTAAAATAGGAACAATTCATCTCAATCGTCTTATTTCAAGTGCAGGATGTCTAATTATCTTATTTTAGGGGTAAAAATACTCATTCCATTGGCAAATAATCTTATTTACCTGCTCAAATCAAGGATAAATACTCTAACTTTAAGAACATTTTCATTATTTTTTGCAGTGTGGTTTTTTGCCGATGGAAACGTTTTATTTTTAATTGGGGTAAATTCATTATAGACAAGTCAAAATCTTACAATTGGACGTTCGGTACAACACACAACATTTGTCTTTAAATAATGATAATCAATTGTCATTGCATTGTACATTCCAGTGAAATTTGTTCTCTGCATTTAACCCATCCCCTCGGGGAGCAGTGGGCTGCCACGGTACAGCACCCGGGGCGAAATAAGGGGTTATGGGTCTTGCTCAGGGACACACTTTTTAATTTCGCTTTAATTTCCTAGTAAATAGCGTGACTTTTACTCAGATGCAGACTTTGGTGCATTAAAATCTGATTGGAATTAATTTACTTTTCTCAAAATGCTCATATTCTGCAAGGGAGGGTTAGCATTTTTGGTTATGTTTTTTTATTTTTAGTCATTTTTTGTCTCTCAAGCGCTTTTGATTTAACAACTTTGGCCCAATAGGTGAAAAGTTTGGACACCACTGTACTAGGGTGACCGAACGTTCTCTTTTCTCCAGACACATCCACGTTCTATGTTCTTTATTCTTTGACTGGTGTGATGTTGCCTGTGGCCGAGCTGCTGCCATACGGCTAGTTCTTCTCAGACCAAACAGCTAGTGGGCTGTGATGAGGTTTACAGGAAACCAAAACACAAGTGTAGCTTTGCAGATAGACTGCAGAAGAAACGTCCCCTCTTATCGTCCTGGTCGGCACAAAGGGGAGGCAGAGCGCACCGTGTGCAAAGCTGGCACAAATGTTTCTGTGTCTGACGAAGGTGCCAAAGATCTTGTAGTTCACTTAGATATGGAAAACATAAAAAAAAGGGGGTGAGAGTTCATCTACTAAGCTGACTGAGGTCTTTGTTCCACTCGGGGAAAAGAGGATGCTGTATATGCAGCAGAAGGTGCATTGGCATTTCATGCCGTGAAGGACCACAATAGCTGCAGATCCATGGATTGCACTAGTGTGTCGCCAAAACAGGCATTTCTAGACTCCGCTAAAAGGTTAAGCATTGCCCGCACCAGGACTGCAGCTATTGTCAATGGTGTGATAACACCCCGTTCCTTTGAAGTCACTCGTGAACCTCGTAAAGAAATCCCCTACCGCGGGGTTTCTACAGACGTGAGTAACCATGGAGCAGAGGAAATATTCCCCGTCATAATCCAGCACTTTCACTGGAAGAAGGGTCCATTCTTTCTCTCAGAGCTAAAGCCGCCCACAGCGATGAAGATGTGTTTTTTGAAAATGACTTCAGTGAGATCTATCTGTAGCACATGCGTTCACTTATGTCTGCGTCCCACACCCACATTCATAATAAAAGGGAACAGAAAGACGTGTCCATTATGGACATGAAGAAAATTTGAACAGTAGACACACCATTCTTCTTAAATGCAAGAGCAACAACTTCACATCTCTTAAAGTTAACAGTCCTCTGGATCACCAATCTGAAGAAAATCCACAGAGAGGCACAACAGTGATGAGGAGCTCTGTGGACGGCTGGTGCACCAGAAGTGAAAGCATGGCATGTTACTCAGAGTCTTGTCTCTGTGCTTCTCTGACACAAGGCAAATGTTGAGAGGGTTTTCGCTCTCAGGCAGAGCCAGAGGACCAAGGACAGGAACCGGCTGTCTGTTGAGTCACTGAAGGGGATTCTTGGGTAAAATGACTTCAAAGACCCTTCTTGCACAGGCATCTAGGCTTATTAGCTGAGTAATCCAAAAGTGATGAGAAATTTCTTCACAGACAAGGAGGATGAAGAAGAAAACTAGTATAAAGAATAAAACAAATTCCTTTTCTTGATAAGTGTCCTATGATATGCCTACTTTTTATCTTTATTGTTACATTGAAAAAATATTTCAAATCTTTGTTTATTTATTTGTCCAGTAAACCTTGAAGGGGGAACCATCATTTTGGTACAGGTACATTTTCTAACACAGAAGAGGCATCGTTTCTAGAATTATTTAATTCCAGAGGTTTTTAAGTTATTTTTGTACTTGTTGACTTGTGAAAGCATATCAGAAGTTTATTCATCTACTCTTTATAACCACATAGAGAAGGCATACTCTTCATTAAGTTACTAGTGTCATTAAGACTGTTTTACAACTAGGCCAAGAGTCCTCTTTTAGTGAATTCATCACAAGGTCACCCTATTTATGCTAAATAACGATGCCAAAGGTATTTACTGCAGGATGTGATCTGCTTCTATCTAGATTGGTAAAAACACAAGATGTCGCAACATTAAAATCCCACTGTCACATCTTGGCTGGTTGGTGTGGTGGATCCTGTGTTTCTTTCTTCTATTTCCGTTGCTTCTGTTTCCAGCCGTCTTAAAAGGATCTGGAGGATGACATTTCCTCATCTGGTGGTCAACTCTGGCTGTAATTAACCAAACCTGAGCCTCTGCCCAACTCGCTTGGCAAAAAAAGATTACTTCCAAAAGCTTTTTTTAATAGTTATATTTAAAACGTGTTCGTTGGGAGCAAAGTGGAACCAAAGTCACAGTCCTTGTTTGTGTGCACAAACCTGGTGAGCAAAGCTGATTCTGTTTCCCATCTATCCACCATCTTCTGCTCATCTGAGTCTGGGTGGTGGATGCAACTGGTCCAGGAGACAATCCCAGACATCAGACAACCCAGAGAACAGAATATTACTGAAGTCTTGTTTCTTTTTTACATTTTCTTCTAATGAACACATTTTTCTTTTTCCAGCTGCCTGTCTGCTATAATCAGGACTGCTCCAACACATCACCCTGAGCCAAGCGACATTTCTCAGCCTCTTTTATTTGGAGTTTGTTTACATACCAAAATAAAGTTGTGCATAATTGTGAAGTAAAGGAAACTGATCCATGGGTTTAAACCTTTCTGTAAAAAAAAACCTGTGTGTAGTAGAACCACCTTTAACTGCAGTTGCAGCTTGCGATCTCTGGCAGCTTTCCACGTCAGTGATTGAAGTGTTTGCCTTTTCATCTTTGCAAAACAGCTCAAATTCAGTCAGATCCTATGGAGAGCATCTGTGAACATCACTTTTCAAGTCTTGCCACACCTTCTCAACCGGATTTAGGTCTCGGCTTTGCCTGAGCCATTGCAGCTCTGGCTGCAGCTTCTCTTCCATGATGAGGCCACCGCCGTGTTTCAATGTGAAGAGGAGAAGTGTGTGCAAGTTTTTTCCTTCACCGATACAGTTTGTATATGGTTTTGAAAAAAAGCTAAATTTTCCTTCTCATCTGTTCTTCCACATTCGCTGCGCCGCCAACACGGCTTGTGCTGTTTGTTCATGATGTGCTCCGACTGTAATTAAATTACATTGATTAAATTACACACAGCAGGACTCTGCTTTAATAATTAGATAAGTTCTGAAGGTGCCAGATTTCGTTAAGGATTACCAGAATAAAGGGGGGTAAATATAAGTGGACTTAACTTTGTTTAGATTTAGATTTTGTAAAGACACGAGAACCGTGTGTCTTTTTCCTTCCGCTTCACAATTATGTGCTTTATGTCGGTCTATCACATAAAATCCCCATAAATTATGTCAATGTTTGGAGATGTAACGCGATGAAAATGTGAAGGAGCTGAAGTATTATTTTTTTGCAGAGCGTCAGTCTGTAAAACCGCTCAGCATTGACGCTCATCAGCGTTTCTTTTTCTTTTTGCAGATTTGTTCTGGTTAACCTAAAAACGTTTTAGCCCGGGCGTTCGCCTTTGATTAGAGCGCGGCGTCGGGCGGCGAAGGGTCACGTGACCCCGGTCACATGGCGCTGCTGGGATCCGCTTCGTCAGCGGCGCCCGACCGGGATCCAGCAGAGGCCCCCTGGTTGACCACAGTCCTGCGGCTGTCTGGGTGCCGGTGCCTCGTGTGGAGCGACTTGCACCGTCGGCCCAGGTTCTAAATGAAGGGCTGCGGGACCCAAAATTGGGGGTCTCGCTTTCCTTTATCCATCTACGGTGGGACGGCTGAAGTGCAGCTAAATGAACCTGAGGTTTGTGGTGGGACACAGTGAGCAGACTTTTCCCAGGGTCTCTCTTCCCAGCTGTTCTTTGACTTATTCAGATTTTTTATTTTTTTTTACAATAATAAGCTGAAGGTTTTGTAACATTTGTCCCAAAACGAAACAACTCTGGAAAATGCTAAGGACACAGGCTTGAAAAAGGTGGCTTTGTCCCTCCAGGAGCCCTTTTCCACTCCTAGTTTTAAGATAAGATAAGATAGTCTTTATTGATCTCATAATGGAGAAATTCACTCGTCACATCGGCTCATACAAGAAGGTGCAGAGTAGGGAAGGCGCATTCAGTTATATACAGTGAATCTTAATATCTACAATGGATCAAAAAGAATACCAAAAAAATACAAAAAGAAATAGGAATGGGCATATGATGTCTTATTTACATCCATAGTGGTCTATATATATATATATATATATATATATATATAGATATATATATCTATATCTATATATCTATATCTATATCTATATATCTATATCTATATATATATATATATATATATATCTATATCTATATATATATATATATATATATATATATATATATATATATATATATATATATATACACATATATCTATACACCTACATACATACGTACCTACACGTATATATGTGCATATACATTTGGGTTTTATACTTTTAATCCTTTTATCTGGGTTCGTTTAGGAAGGGCAGACAGGAGGCTTTGGATAAGATCAGGAGAAGTGATTTATAAGTTTGGAAATCTGGGAATATTCAAGCATTTCCACAACGCCAACACGGCTACGTTTGTTCATCCTTGAACTTAGCGTAAACGGCGGCCCTGTGAAGGGACCTGCGTCATTCGGCTCACAGAAATAATCTAGCGGTTGAAGTCCCTGATCAAACCTTTAAAATGCCCTTAAATCTTCATACCTCTTCACCCATAAGAAGCATTACATCTATAAATAGTGGCGTAAAGTTTACCTAACCCTGGGTATTCTTGAAAAAAAGATGACCCCATCTAAAATAGCTCTCTGCACAAAAATGGGTTCAGAGGGGCCCCCCTGACAGCGGCGCGCTGCTGAATGAGAGCTTCTGAAGATGATAAAGGATGGCCTTCAAGTGTATGCACTGACCTTTCCTGATGAAAGGCGTCCAAAATGCTATTTTAACAATATCATGATGCCCTTTCAATATGAAAGGCGGCATAAGCAACTCTCTCGACCAATGAAAGTTGAAAGGACGCCCGGCGTCGGAGGGACGAGGTGTGCAAGAGGTGTGTGAAGATAAGAGGCAGCAGGTGTGTGAACCCGTAAAGCCCAAGCTATAAATTACTTTATGTAAAGTTTTTTTTTCACAGGCCTTTGCTTTCGCTTTGTCCGGAGCGCGTGATTTGATATTAGACAAAGTAAATCGTTGTAGACTAAAGGATAAAAAAAAGGGATGTTGTGATGAGCTCCAGTTTGTCACACAGGCATTACTATTCCTACATTTCCTCTGGGATTTTCATGTTTTTTTTCTCTTTATGCTTTTTTGAAAGGGCAACATATTTTTCATCTTTTAGAATAAAGTGGATTAGCAGGTGTTTGCCTTCGGACATGTTGCACGTCTCCAATGCTGACCGGCAGATGCAGCGGTAAATTGATTGCCTGATTGTTTTTTACCGTTTAAATTCAAACTTCCAACGGACACTTTTCATGATCCGTAGACACATTACAGAACAGTTTGCTCTTTGATGAACTGCTAATTTGGACTTTAGTAGAAATCAGATTAAGGTTTGGGATGCATGCTTTGACGCATAAATGCAGATGACCCTGGAATACTTACATGTTTGTTTGTTTTTTTACTCCAAGCTACCACCTTTGTTAATGAACCTGTTGCACATTTTGTTATTTTTACGGTGAATCTTTGTTACCCTTGGCTGTTTTCTTAAAACAACACGGATCAGACCTGAACAGATAAAACCAGAAATCGGCATCTGCCATCGAAAGCACAATCAGTGCATTACTAAACTGTCCAGTAATCAGTATTTTGGTTACAAACTCCATTACCTTTTTCACATCTGCCACGTTGGAGTGACAGACAGATTTTATGTGAGAGATCAACACAGTTTCACATAAGAAATCCACGGCTGAAATCTTTTCAAACAAAGATATGAAAGGTGTTTTGCGTATTCGTGTCCACGTTCTCGGAGTCGATACGTTGCAGACGCATCCATTGCTGCCGTTGCAGCACCAGGTCCTCTGCAGTCTCTCTCTATCAGCTTTGCACATTTGCAAAAACGCTTTCCCATCATGCTTTGCAACCTTCTGTTGCTCAACCTTGACAAGACAGGGAGGAGATCATCTCTGAACAGCAACTAAAACAATTTTGCCACAGATTCCTCATCGGATTAAGGTTTAAGATTTACCCTGAGACTAATTTACACACAGGTGGACTCTATTCACTTTTTAAGTCCCTGAAACTTTTTCAGGGGCACCAAAGTAAAGGGGGCAGTGTGCACTTTTCAGATTTTTATTAAAGAAAAATGTTCCTCCCGCTTCAATGTTATAGTCTGTGTCCATTTTATCTTATGAAACCTGGATTTTCTAGTTGGAATGTGAAAAAGACGATGGAGTACAAATGTTTGTGCTGAGAAAATGGATTGCTTACTGTGACTTGGCTGAGCCCCATTTTCCTACATGCTTTTCATTGTCACACGTCTTCTTTCCCTTTATTATTAACTGTATGACATGTTTGTGCAACACTTTTTTTTCCAGTGACAAAGTGCATTATATATATATATATATATATATATATATATATATATATATATATATATATGCCATCATTGATCCCTGCATTGATAACACCACCACCGCCTTTTTTTCCACTACTGGCACTTTTTAAGTCACTGAACTGAATCTACAAAGCTGTCACTGGTGTTTTTTTTGCTTCCCTCGCTACACTGACTGTCAATGGTGTGGAGGTTTATCTGTTTTTATCTTGCAACCATCCCTTAAATGCAAATCATTCCCGATTTCAAACGAAATTAGGAAGACCCAATTTAAATAGGACTAAAGAGCAGCAAAAACCTCAATCCCAGAGTTAGCTTAGGGTTATGCTGCTGCAGTAGCTCTGTTTTAAAAAAAAAAAAAATAGCCGATTGCATTAAAAATATCAGTATGAAAATGTTTCAAGACTTTCATATCAAAGTTCATCAAACAACAGACTGGCTTTATTACCCAACAAGGGTCTAGGAAGGAAAAAATACCAAAAAAAACAGAATTAAATCTCATTCCTTGGTGGTGCATAAAGAGCCACAGGAGGCCCGACGTTTAACCATGTAAATAGCCGAGTGAAATGTACTCATGACAAACTGTATAATTACCAAACGTCTCATTAACACACACTTAACTCTCCCTCCTTCCCACCATAAAACACACAGAGGCTCTAGTGGCCAAATTAATGCTGCATGTTTTAATTTCCAGCAGGGAGCGCATTAAGAGCTGATAATGGATGCAAATCTATCGGAAATTTCTCACAGGACCAGGCGGGTTGCGCTCTGCACAGCGGGCGCAGCACAGAAACACAGGAGGCGGCTTGCTAATTTGAAAAATAGAACATTTTAATAAAGGCTACATCTCTTCATAATTACAATAATTAAAAGTACCGAGGCATCTTTTTTTTTTTTTTTTTTAAACGGAGCTCTACGGAACGCATAAGGTACACAGTTTAAACGCGGAGCCGGAGGAGCCATGAAACATAGAACAGAAAACAGACGTGCTGAGACGGATACTAAAAAAGGAATAAAAAATAGACTTTTGTTGTGTTTTTCGTTTTTTTTCCTCTCCAAACATTAAAAGGTCCCTTGTAAAAACCAAGGGGAATAAACCGACCCTGAAAACTGGGTAAAAAACATGGCAACAACCCATGTATGCACAGTTACTGTACACTCGATGAAAACAGCATGAACGTAGTGGAAATAACCAAGCGCCGTCATCTTCATCTGCAGCTCACAGTGCAGAACACACACACACACACACACACACACACACACACACACACACAAACACACACACACACACACACACTGAGGAGCATATTCTAGAGCTTCTTGTTGGAAAACATCGGTGTAAACACGTTTTTTTGGGGGGGGAAGGGGGGGGGCTCCAGGACCCCGTCCGGGGCAGTTTCCTCTACATATGCAGGCTTGTTTGTGCGACGCCTTCGCCACGGAAACAAAAGGCACTAAAGACGTGACTGATCAAGGCTTGCTGGGCAGAGTCCCAAAGCAGGGAATTAAACATTAATAGCATTTTTGCTTGTTCTTTTTTCCCCCTCTTCTTCTTCTTCTTCTTCTTATAGGAGCCCTTCAGAGCAGACAGGGAACACATCCACAAATAGCACTGCAGCAGTAAATATGTGATCAAACTCTGGAGTCAAAGCTCCAGCAGCACACCGTCCAGGAAAAAAAAAAAAAAAAAAAAAAAAAAAAAAAGGAAATTTAAACGACACGACTTGGCCACAAAAAGGAAGAACAGTTTTCCTTTCGCTCTGAAGGGGGGGGGGGGGATCCCAGCAACTGGTCTCTGGGTTACTTCTGATAAATAGTAATAGATATCTATACAATGTACATGTATATCTGCGTATACATACTAGTAAATGTGCTAGCGAGTGCTTGTGACCGGCACAGGCAGGTTTCAGACGAGTCGTTCCACCTAGAGTCTCTAGAAACGCGTTTCCCCTCCGCCCCAGCCGGCTCCTTTCACAGTCCGCTTACATCCGTATCTGCTACGGTCCTCTCCCCTGGCTCTTTTCCTCTCGTCCCATCTGCTGGTTCCTCCCCCATCCTCGCTTCGTCAGTCTTATCTTAGCGAGAGGAGGCCCACGGAGGCGGGAGGAAGCCGTCAGGAGTGTAATTCCACATGGCCCGGCGGCGAGGAGTCAGTCCATCCGCTCCACCTTCCCCAGGATCTTGCCCTCGTAGGTGGGCAGCAGGGAGCCGTCGTCCGACACCTCCTCGAACACGGCGCCACACTCGAACTCGTCGCTGGCTTTCTTGAAGTAGTACCTGCAGCAGAAGGATAACACGGTTAAGTCAGGAGCTCGCTAACTAAGCTACTAAGGAGCTAACTTTGTACATCGCTTGTCCTTTTTTTAATCGCCCCGACCCCCTGGCCAAGCCAGTCTCTGGCTTATTTGGGATCCCAGTGGATCTGGATAACTTTGCCATATTTGATCTCAGCCGCAAACTGTATCGTGCTGAGCTCTTAAGTGAGAGTAAATAAATGTAAAGTAGGAGGATTTCTTTTTTTTTTTTTTTTTTTATTATTTACCGCCCGTCACTCTGGCTCCCCTAAACAAGATCACCTGCAAAAGTTACTCATATAACACCCTCTAAGTGTAATTTCAGCTGCTGTCCACCGCCTGACTCCCAAACCGGACTAACACCCTAACCCGAACTAACAGGCCGGGGGCGAGCAGAGCATTTATCGGAGACCCGCGGTATCTCTGGAGGAGCTGCAGAGATCCACGGCTCGGGTGGAAGAATCTGACGACGCTAAGCTAAATCTGGCCTTTACAGCAAACGTGGGAGAAGACGCTCTGGAAGCAAAACACAGAACAACAAAAGCACCCAGCACAGCACCCTGAACACAACATCCCCCGCGGTGAAACGCTGCGGTGGCAGCATCATGCTGCGGGGGCGCGTTTGCTAAGCGGGACGATGGGAGCTAACTACGGAGTTAGATACGGTGCGACCCCAGAAGAGGCCGGCTTTATTTTGACCTCCTTCTGTTCCGCCGTCAGATAAAAACCCCGTCAGGTCCGTGGCGGTTAAGGCGAAACGAGGCGGAGACGCTCGGGGCGACCTGCTGATGCCTCTCACCGGCAGCTGACAAACAACCTAATGAGGGCAAGTTTAGGGTAAAAAAACCCAAAAACAAGGAGGAGTTTCTCTTGAGCCATGACCTCACCACAGCATAATGATGCAACCCTCCCCCCCCCCCTCCCCTCTAAACACACACACCTCCTAATTCCTCATTTAAGAGGAAGAGAAAACAGCAGGGGTGGGCCGGTTGCCGGGGTCTGGGAATCCACTCGTTAACTATGTAATGGAAAAAGCGGCTCAGTCTCAGGAATGTACGCAAGCTTTACGAACATGCGACACGTACAGGAGAGCGGCAGCCCGCGTGCTGCAATTAGCACGAGGGTGGCCGCTAATGAAAAGCAGCCCGGCAACGCGGGGGCCCGCAGGAAGCGGAGCGGAGGAGAGACGTAAGGTGGAAAGGGAAGAGCGTCGGGAAGCCGTCGCAACCGTTTAGAGAAGACACACACACACACACACACACACACAAAAAAAGAGCAAACGCCGATCCCTCCCACTCTTTAAAGAGGAGAAAAAAAGTCTTCAAAGAGCCACGATGTTTTTTCACAGAGAGAGAAACAGAATTTCCACTGGAACATGTTTTATGTGGCTAGATCCCCCCCCTCCCTCCTCCTCCTCCTCCTCTTCCTCCTCCCCTCCAGTTTGCACTGACATCTGGCACCAATATCGTCTGGCAGGGCCAAGCAGTACTGTTCTTTGTTGAACCGCTGCCATGTTGAAATGACCCAACTCCACACGTTCTCTCTGCCTGCTGTTAAAGCGTCACGCAGCTCGCGTTCCGAGGAGCGGACCCGAAAAAAGGAACGGCGAAGGGTACGACGCAGGAACTGAGACGAAAAACAAAGAGTTTGTCACGTCTGTCGATCCCCCCCAGAAAATAAAAGAATTGGCTGCTGTTCACATCTGGATGGGAGGGAAGTTCCTTTCCTGCCTTCCCAGTTTCATACCTGCAATTATTAACGCCGCGCCCAAGCCGGGCCCGTCCTCAACGGCGTAACAGTCTAAACAATAAACGTTTGATCCGTTTTCACTTTAAACACCCACTGGATAAAAGCCATCAGGGTAAAAAAAAAATAAAAAATCTCGCCCTCTTTGTGGGAGCGCACGTCGAAGCTGTGCGCGCTCATACGAAGCAGGCGGATCTGGCATTTAACTATCCGCCTCTCAAAAATATCCATAAAATGATTACAACATGTGTAAACACTGCACACTCAACCCAACACACACACACACACACACACACACACACACACACACACACACACGAGAGCAGCGGGAGGAGGAGGGGGGTGAAAAGGAAAAAAGAAAGAGAGGCCCTGATAGCATCAGTGAAGAATTTGCACACTGGCCATTTGTGTGAGTCTTTGTTGGTTGAAATGAAAGAGGCCGAGGCTTCAAAGCCGTGTGTATTAAGTGTGCCTTAGCATGGAAATCAATACCAGATGGGACCCAAATCGCTGCAGTTCAAACTCTCCCACTAACCCCTGCGCCGCCCTCGCTCTTGTCTTCTCCTTTTCTGTTGCACACGCACAAAAGGCCCGCCTGACACCGACTGAGCCCAGAAAATACGAAGTAGAGACACGGACAGCTGGTCTCAGCGTAGGAAATATATGCCGGGATCTCAGTGTGGCTGCTAGGCCGTGTTGGGATTGGGGGCACAGCGTCCTGCTAAAGCCCCCATGCCCAATAACCTCCTTCACATCCTTCTATTGTGATTTTATGCAACAGCTAAAACAGCAGAGCACGGCGAACAACGCCGTCCCCGCCTCCAGACGTGGTGGAGGCAGCTTCATGCTGTGGGAATGCGCTACTTTCCCTGGGACAGGCGCTACACTGCAAGAATGGAACTAAAAATAAATCAACTTTTTTTTTTTTAAATGAGTCTGTTTGTCCTTGATTTGAGCACGAAAATAAGATGATCTGCCAATGGAATGAGTATTTTGACCCCTAAAATAAGATAATTAGATATTCTGCCCTCTAAATAAGATGACAAAGATGAGTTGTTCCTCTTTTAAGTGCAAAAATCTCATTCCATTGGCAAATCATCTTACTTATGTGCTCAAATTAAGGACAAAACACCCTAATTTCAAGAAAAGTTGACTTATTTTTAGTTTTGTTTTTGCAGTGAACCGCAAGGATACAGTAAGCCTTCGGCCAAAGGCTCAACTTCCAGCACGATAATGACCCTACATGTACAGCCAGAACTACCACAGGTGACCGATGTCCTCCATCCATGCAGCCTGAGCTGAAGCTACTTTGCTAATATAGGGCAAAAAATACGTCTAGGTGTGGCAACAAAACATGCAGGTTTTTAGCTTCTCCGTAAGAAAGATCACCAGAAGCTAAAGGGGTACAATCGCACTGTTCTTAGCATCTCAACTAGGGCTGGGTTTCATCAAGGATGAGCCGATTCCATACGATTCTCGATACATTGCTCAGCTTGATTTGATTTGGCTCCAATATCGATTTTTATTACTTTCAAATTAAAGCTCAAAGTCGTTCAATCACCAAAACCAGCCAAATATTATACTTATGTTCAATTTATTCAACACTGACATGTTAACAGGAAAATAAAGTGCATTTGTTTCAATGCATTTAACGTATCACAGAAACCAAAAATGTGCCCAAACGTCTGATTTTAGGGACGAAGGCGCTACTAAAATCCTGTCGGCCGTTCCGCAAATTCATCTCACTTGCACTTCCTGGCTGTGAACAGTAAAGGTGCGTTGTAATATCGCCCCCTAGGGGTTGGGAGGTATGTCAATATTGAAAGCCAGAATATCGATATTAAATTGTTTTCAAAAACATCGATATTAATCGTTGTATCGATTTTTATGCACAGCCCAAATCTTAATCGTGTAAACCTGCTAAAAAGACGGTCATTTAACTTCTCCTCTGCAGTTCTGGTGTCCCGTGTCAACCCTCCCACACACCTGTAGTTGCCCTTTTTACGCAGCTGCTCCTTGAAGTGACCCAAGGTGAGGCTGTGGCTCTTCATGGTCCTCCGGTAAGGGATCTCCTCGCCGCAGAAGAAATAGGTCACCACCGTCTCGCCGCTGCACCCCGCGTGGCCTCCGGAGCCCTTCTTACACCTGTGGAGACGCACAGAGAGGCAGAGGAAGTGCCGTCAGAGCGGGGCCTACGGACACAGGTGGTTCAGAAATGCAAAAACGAGGAGCAGAAAATTCAGCAAAGGCGTATCGTTATTTAGCAGCTGACTGTGCGAGCCTAGAAATAGGACGGCTGTCGGTGAATGTGGGAGTCATGTGTGTGTGTGTGTGTGTGTGTGTGTGTGTGTGTGTGTGTGTGTGTGTGTGTGTGTGTAGAGAAGAAGCTCAGTGTTATCAATTCTCCTTCAGCCGGGGCCAAGGCTTTGTAGGCCGACTTCAGAGGAGCTCTCTCTCTGAACTAAGCCCCGCTCGGGTGCCAGCTCACTGAAGGACGGCCAATATTAACCATGCAAAGATATCACCGCGAAAAGGAGGCGTCGCTCAGGTGCTGCAGCGACAACCTCCTCCTGCTCCTGCAAGCGCAGAGGAGGTCCGCCTGCTTAAAGTAGCCCGTCTTTCTATTAAGGCGATGTAAACATGCGTGTGTGTTGTTCTCTGTGTGTGCAGCGCATGTGTAAAGTGGGAAGAGTTAAAAAAAAGGGTCTAAGTACACCGGAAGTTGGATGTTATAGCTCAGAGCAGCAGGAGGAGGAGGAGGAGGAAGAGGAGCAGAGAGGAGGAGAGGAGAGGGAGGGCAGGACGCTAGATGCATCGTACTCTTCTGACTGGAGACCTGGGCCGGCGGAGACCAGGCCAGAGGGGCCGGGGCCGACGAGGGCTGACCCCCCCGCGTGGACCGTAGCCTGGTGGGTCTTCTCTCGCTGAAGGCTGGCCAATGAATGCCTGAAAACGAGTAAAAATAAATAATAAAAAACAGGAAAAAAGAGGATTAAAATAAAACCCAACCAAGGCCCGAGACAAAGCTAAAGGGTCCGGCAGCACGATCGGTCGCATTAAACCACAGAGGTCAGTCCATTTCATTATGCAGGGCAGTGCAGACATTCAGACAACAGAATTCAGCCCCTTTACTCTGCTAGCCCTAAATTAAACCTCAGGGAACCAGCTAAGGAATTCATAAAACAAGCCCAAATACACGACTTCAAACAAAAGTTTGAAAACCGTAAAATTCTAGTTTGACATTCAGGAAGGAGGCGTGGCGTCCGCACCTTGGTTTGGGGGGCTTGGTGGACACCTCCTCCAGCCTGCGGCAGGCCTCCTCCAGCTGGGACAGGGTGTTGGGAGGGGGCAGCGGCGGCATGGCGGGGTCCTGGATGAAGGGCTGGGCTGGCTGGTGGCTGCGCAGGTGGCCGCAGCTTCCTCCGCCGCCCCACGTGTGCGTCTGAGTCGACGAGCCTCCGAACTTCTTGGCGCTCTGGTTGCTGCGGGGGGGCGAGAGGAGACGTTTTGGTAAGGTTGCTCGGGGGAGTGGGGGACAACAACTGAGGACGCGTGGGGCTCGCTGCGGCCGCTCACCTGTGGGACTTGTGCCTGCTCTGCCGCTTGCTCTCCAGGATCCACTGCAGCACGTTCTGGGCGGGGTCCGCCGTGTCGGTGGGCAGCAGCGAGACGCCGCAGTCGCCGACGCAGCCGTCCGCCACCCCGTCCTCGGAGCCCGAGCGGCACGCGCGTCTCGACAGGGAGCTGGAGCGCCTGGGAGGAAACAGGAGAGGCCAAATGTTTTCCACGCTGTCAGCTCAACGAGACCAGGAGAACTCTGGCCCCTTTAAAATCTAGGTTTGCTCCCCAAGAGCGAGAGAGAGCAGGACTTGCAGCAGATAACGGAAAGGTTGAGCGGAGCGGACTCACCCCGTGCTGCCCTCCGTCGAGGCGGCGCCGCACATCTCTCGGCCCAGACTGCGGCTGCGCGGGTACGCCTGGCAGGACGGGCACCGGCCGCCGCTGGAGCAGACGCCTTGCACCCTGAGCGCCGCCTCCCGTTCGATCTGCTCCTTGGACTTGGGACCGGCGTGGTGGTGGATGTAGTGGTGGTGGATGTGTTTGGTGCTCTGCCTGCTCACGAGGGTCCGGCTGCAGCCCGGGTTCAGGGCGTAGACGCCCTGGTCCGGACTCGAGGCGGAGGAGCTGGACGGCCCGGCTCTCGCGTGGGATCGCACCCCCGCGCAGGCGTAAGGCTGATTCTCCGGGGAACTGGAGCGAGGGGAGTGCTGGATGACGGTGGGCGACTGGCAGCCCGGCGTCTTGAGGACGCGGGAAAGGTGCTCGTCCAGGATGGCCTGGGGGTCCTCGTCGGAGGAGCCGGACAGGAGGGCTAAGGGATGCGGGGAGAGCTGGGGAGCACTCACGGAGATCTCCGAATCGTCCCGTTCCTCCTCCTGGAACATCGAAAGAAAGGAACAAAAAAAAAGGACAGAAAACCATAAGAAACAGGAGAGAGAAAATGAAGAGGTCCAACTCCGACTAGGCTCGCATCGCACGGACCTCCTGAATCTGCTGCAGCCGCTCCTCCAGACAGTTGAAGGCGTCCTGTTTCCTCTTCAAGCTCTCCAGGCGGGCGATCAGCTGGGCCGCGAACAGCGCCGGCTCCAGGGGGACCATCTCCTTCGGCGGACGGTTGGTGCGCTGCGGGGGGGGCGGGCGAGAAAACGGATCCATCAGCACGCGGTGCATCGCTCCTAATGGAGGCGCCACCTTCCCCAGCCTCCATGGTCATTCGCACCATTTTAAAACCACTAGCACTAATAACCAGAGCTTAACAAGCGGCACCCCAGGCTCCTTTTAGGGGGGGCAGGGGGGCGGCGGGTCCCGGCGCTCAGTCGTACCGGGTTAGGCCTCGGCTGGCTCCCCCTGTCATCATCAGCTAGCCTCTAAAGTCAGCTCACTTCAAAGACTTCCTCGTCAAATATCAAACACTCAGTAGGGGAGGATGGGGTGGAGGAAGGAGGGATGGAGGGATAGATTGATGGGAAGCCGTGGCTTTACATCCAGGAATAAAAGCCCGCATATCAACAGGGGGTGAAAGAGAACTCCAGGGAGGATGGGATGAGGGATGAAAAAAAAAAAAAAAAAGAAGTAATGGGAGAAGTTGGGATGCAGAGATGTGCGCTTTCAGGATAAAATAAAAAAAGGAGGAAGAACTGAGAGGAAGAGATAAAGGTACTAAAAAAATAAAAATGGGGTAGGAGATCAGAAAGGTTGAGGAAATGTAACCCCCCCCCCTTTCGTCACACACTGGGCACCTTTAAGCTACAGTGTTGTGACAGAGTGCCTGCACACATTTTAAAATATTTGCTTCTTTTTTTTTCGGCACCAAGTCTCTCCTGATTGTTCCTCCGTGTTTTTTTTCCCGCCTTTCCCGCCTCTTTGTAGTCAGAACAAGGGAGGCTGACTGATGGTGCCGGGAGCTGATGCATTATGGGAATGGCAGCCATCTGAAAAAGCAGTCAGGTGGGAAACAAAAACAAGCAGAGCAGCCGGATCCAATCGGCGGAGCTTTTTTTTTTTTTTACACCTCAAACTTCCCGTTTTATTTATTTTTGGAGCGTTACGTTTAAAGGTGAAGTCTGCGGTACAACGCAGAAGTATTCACTCCCATTCAACTTCTCCCACAATTTAAGGCATTTTATTCAGGATTCGTAACCCTAAACCTAAACTGACAGGCCAAAGCGACGCGAGCCACCAAGACGAGCAGCTGAGAAGGTGATTGGTGGCTCAGGAGGAGCTACAGAGATCCAACGCTCAGGTGAGGACAAGGGACAAGTAGCTACTGTTGAAGCCATTACAAAAGTAAATAAGCATGTTTAAATAAAAAACACATGGGAGACGTGCTCTGATCAGGTGGGACAAAAAAATAAAAATAACTTTTTGACCTATGTGTGAGACGTATCAGTGGGGGGGAAGTTAACGCTGCACAAGACAAGTGTCATCTGGCGGCGGCAGCATCATGCTGTGGGGATCCCACTTTTTCCCAGGGGGCGTACAGCCAGAGTTACACCGAAAGATGCACCTGGCTGCAGATTTTAGACAGTTTAGACGCAAAAATGTTAAAAACCTTCCATCCTTTCTCCTATTGCTTAATTATGAGCTTAAACCCTTCTGCGGGGTGCTGCCACCTAACAGGTTCTGTCTCCCCCCACAGCCTCAGAACCCGTCTCACGTTCTTCCCCCTTCCCCGAAAACCTTAAGCTGCCAACGAGAGAGCTCACATGACATGCTCAGAGTCTTCCCCCAGATCCTGCACTTTTATGTGAGAGAGAAAAGGAGGTGGGGTGTGAGGATGAGGAGGGTAGGGTCTTGTGTGTGCATGGATGGGGATAGGGGGGCGAGGTGGGTGGGGGGGGGGGGGGGGAAAAAAGGGGGCCATCTCAGTTGGAAGTTGTCACTTCCCCGTGCATTTGCTCCATTCATCTGTAGATCAAAGCGGCGTGTTCGTGCGCGTCACTGCGAGCATCTTTGTGTTTTTGTGGAGGAGCTGGGCTGATTTCAGGGCCCCCGGGATAAGGCGGCAGAGATCTTCCTCATCTCTCCATATTTACAGCATCGGCGGGGGGAAGACAGAAAAAAATAAAAAAAGAGCGCTGGGGCCATATAAAGCTTAGAGACCTCCCTCCTTCCCCCTGCAGACTTCAAGGAACCCTAATGGGGGGTGTAGGTGACACCAAAGTAGGCAGGGGGGCTCGTGTTTGGATGTGTGCGTGTGAGCCGGGGAGGCAGGGTCTTTGACGCCGTTTCCTCAGATCTTCGCTGGCGTTGTTGAATCGAGAATGCCAAATACAGTTTGCACAGCACTATTCATAGAACCGAGAGAGACCAGGAGCGGAGGGTGGTATGGAAATTACACTGTGGGACCCGGGCTGAGGAAGACTTCAGAGCGTGTGTGCGCGCCTGCGTTTGTGTACTTACAGGGAAGGCAGGCAAAGAGACTTGGCTGTTCATCCTCATGTTTCGCTGCATCTCTCTCTGTAGCTGCTTCTTGGAGCCCAGTTTATATGGAGGAATGCCATCTCTGAGGGAGGGAGGGGATGGTGGTGGGGGGGGGGGGAGCAGAGAGACATCACAAAGGTCAATTACCCAATCAGACACATCATTAAAGGCTGCTCGTTAGCCAAAAGGACGGATCAAACGCGCTTCAAGGAAAAGGAAATCTAATTTATTAATTCCTCTTTCAGGGCTTAAGCCGAGGTCCCGAGGTTAACCTAGTCGCTGCTTCCCGTCTGTATGCCTGTCGCAGCAGGCCGGGCTCCAGCTTCAAACTGAGGTAGTTCTGGGGAGGCTCCGTTTGCCCCAGAAATGACACTCATTCCCAGCCCGTCGCCACACAACGCTGCGTTCTAGTTAGCCGTTTTTTTTTTGGGTTTTTTTTAGCAACAAGTCCCATACTTTTCCAGATTCAAATCAGCAGAGTTATCCGTTCCTTCATTGAACTTTTATAAAACTCTGAATAGAAAAGAGTATTTTTTTTTTTGACGCGGATGTTCCTACGGAGATCGGGCTTCCCGCGGAAGGCCTGGCCCGAGCGAAAACAGCGAGGGAGCATTAAGACAGCAAAGGTTGGGTTAGGACTGCGGCTGGCACTTATTTTAGGGATCACACATTCCACCACCGGTTCTGACGGTCAGTCGGATCGAAACTTGAAAAGGAGGATGGAAAAAGCCTCAACGGCAGCGTGCCAAACGCTCAAGCCCTTTTCCGGTTGACGTAGCATCAACTGCGTGAGCCGCTTCCGTGGCGAAAAACGGTCACAATCAGAAAAGTGTGGAACGTGTCACCTGCACGTTGCATTCTGGGTACAAGGCCTTTGTTTGGCCAGTGGTATATAGCTTGGTACTCCACATTACTCCTGACTTTTTGAATTCCTGGAGAGGAAGCGAAACGTCTTCAACTACGGAAAACAAGTCCAGTTGCTTTGGGGTTTTTTTTACTTTTTTTGGGAATTCTGGGTACTTCTAACGTCGTAGAGCGTAATGTTGCCTAAATAAAACAGGACTCTCGTAGCGTAACTTGCTTCACAAGTTAACAACAATCTGCAAAAAACGGATTCACAGGACAGAACCAGAAGCAGCCTCTCCTCTAACTGGACTGAGGGTTGGACGGTTCTGCTAGCATGTCTAGGCAGACCGTCTGCTGGTCCCACTCGCGTTGGAGCGTCCGCCCCGATCGTCCTAGGACCTCACACGTGATTGGCTCATCCCACACTTTGGACACTTTCCGTTCTCCTTGGCCCTCGCCGTCTCCCTCCATGGCCCACACAATTGAACACAAGCTCGAGGCAAATAACCTCTTCTAGAGACGGAGGTTCTGGAATCGGCCTAAACTGGACAGACGACTGGGTTGAGTCTTATTTTTATTTTATTTTTTAGACAACGGGACAGGGATTAAAGCCTGAAAATCCATTCGGTTCAACGTTTGTCCGTGTTCCACGGTTGTTCAGACGGCAGAGAGCACAAGCGTCCGTTTCCCCAGCAGCTCAAGCGAAGGCGTGCTTACAGCCGGCATTAACGCCTCTTTAAAAGAGTTAGTGGAGGGCGTGACGCGAGCGCTCGACACGAAGACGACTTTAGCTCAGCGTCCGTACGTCTAACGGCAAACGGCGGCTCCCCAACCAATCTGAGGAGCACTTTTCTACTTTTGCTTTGAAACATTACAGTCATGCGCAGGAGTAAAGCCGCCCGCCCCCCCTCCCAGGAAAAAAAAAAAAAAAACACTCCCAATCTTCATTTGGCAAGCTCTGCCGCAGCCAGCCTCTGATCTCTGCACATCAAAAGGCTGGTTTGTAAGATAAGGTAACGTTTGAAGTCTGCACAGCTGCATTCCCCAGCGTCCAAGCAAATCCATAAATAAGATATAAGCAAAAATCCCCCCCCCCCCCCCCCCCTCCTCAGCCCCCCCACCCCACCCGCCTCCTCTCTCTATCACCATGCTCATTCTCTTCCCAACCGAACGCCTCCTCCCCCGGTACCGTTTTCCTCATTTTCTATTTTTCCACCCCCCCTCTGCTTTTATCTGTAAATGTGACTCAAATGTTTATGGGTCTTTATAGCTGTGACCTACTGAGCGGCAGATACTGCGATCAAGGCCGAAGCGGGCAGGAAATGAGGAGAGGGGAAGTCGGTGTCCCTGCGGCTCGGGCTTTCAAACTGCGCTGGGCAAAGTGCAGCCGAGTTGGACCGTGTGTCCCGGTGACTGCAGTAAAAAAAAAAAAGCTGGTTTTACAGCTGCCACGTTTAAGCCAAGCCGAGGGTTTGCACCGAATATCAGCTCCTGGGTATCTCCGGCCGCGCCGTGCTCCATCTGGACGTTCTCACCGCCGTCGTCTTTAAGGCCGTGAGCCGGAGGAAAACTTTGGACAAGGATTCTTCTGCTCTGGGTCCCCAAAGAAAGACCCCCCCCCCGACCTGGAAGCACTTCACAGCACCTTGTCAGCTGAGGTGACACGTGATTCTGCAGAATGAGAACGAGGCCCGAGGCACGTAGGGAGATACGGTCATGCCACATGTGGGTAGATCGCTTTATGGCTCGCATGATGACACAACGACCAGAAAGCCTCTGGGTTCTTGATGAGCGAGCGCTTGACTGGGAAAACCCAACGCAGGCTGATGATTCACAAGTTTTCAACAAACTTGATTGTTGTTTATGTCAAACAGAAAGAAACCCCCCTCCCCCATTCCGCTCCCATCAGATCATCAATGTTTAGATTTTAAAAATGAAAATTAAAAAAACAGGAGCTCCAACAGGGGCAGGATGCGGCGCAGAATCTGCTTGGGCTTGACCTTAGAGATCAGGCAGGCAGTCTTGTGGCGCGATCGTTGCTAGTGAGGGCAGAGGACTCGGTGTCGGCTGTTTTTAGCATCGGCGGAGGCGTTTGGAAACGAAGTCAGATAAAACACGGCCATTAAGGGAGGAAACGGCTCAGAGTCCAGCAGAGTTGGCCTGTTTCAGTCTTTTTAACGGGGAAATCTCCCCCCTCTCTGGGATGTACGCACAGAAACCGCTATTATAACCATGCTAACAGCGCTAACTGCTAATAATGATAATAATAATAATAATATGAGTTTCAGTGCTTTGCTTCTAGATAAAAGCTTTTAAAAACAACCTGGGGATCCAAACTTTACCAACCAAACTCTGACCTGAGCATGTCCAACATCATGTCTACACTCCTAGGGACAATGGAGAAGCATCAACCATCTGATCTGTGACTAACAACCACAGAAGAAGACGCCGGACGAAACACTTTAGCCAGAAGTACAGCAGCAGAAGAAATGAAGCTGGTGGTGGAGTTTAGGTTTGCGAGCGGACAATACGACAGCCGGCAGCGGTCGGCATCAGGTATTCGCTGCAGGATCGTTTAAAAATACTTTTTTTTTTTTTTTTTTGGTAATTACACACTGCAACTATAGAGACTGCTGCTAAAGATAAGATAAGATAGTCTTTATTGATATCACATTGGAGAAAATCACTTGTCACATCGGCTCAATAGTCAGTCAATAGTCAGGATTAGGAAAGGGTGCATACAAATACAAAAGGAATCGGAATATATATATATATATATATATATATATATATATATATATATATATATATATATATATATATATATATATATATATGCACATATACTGACATATATTCACTTGGTGATTGCAGCAGAAGTTCTTCCGGATCATTGCACAGGTTATAGCACAGTGTATTAAATTGATTATTGCACATTAGTTATTGCCCAAACTTATAACAGTTGTGGTTACAGTTATTGATAGCAGCAGAAGTCACTTCTTTCAGGATTATCTCACAGTGAATTAGATAGATTATTGCACGTTGGTTACAGTTACAGTGCAGCATTGTATAATCTGATAGCAGCAGGAATGAATGACTTGCGGTAGCGCTCCTTTTTACAGACAGGGTGTCTTAAGTCTAGCACTAAAGGAGCTGCTCAGCTCCTCTACAGTCTGGTGCAGGGGGTGGGAGGTGTTGTCCATGATGGATGTGAACTTGGACAACACCCTCTCCTCTCAGCCACTTCCTCCTGAAAAACCCTGAAAATCTAAACGTTCATAAAGTTACTATAAAAGGGGCTTCATGCATTTATTGTCGGTTCGCTTTTTGATGCGTAAATTTAAGCAGGAGCGCGTTGTGAAGCAACAGGTGGGGGAGGGGGGAGCGCCGCGTGATTCTACCCGTGACGGGTCCTGGACCTCCTTTTCGCCCACGTCCCCACAGGGCCTGCCTAGCCATCCACTTACACGCTGCCGTCGGTCACGGACATGGCGTCGTCAGTCAAGGCGTCGCTGGAGACCTCGCTGTCGTTGGTGCTGCTGGCGGGGGCGAAGGAGCCCGCGTGGCAGGGGCCGCTCTGCTCTCCTCTCTTGTGGGACCTGGGCAACGACAGATGAACGTTAACACGACTGAAACCCGGACAGGTTGTTGATTTATTTTATTTTTTTACAGCCCTTCCTCCGATGTTTGGCAAAAAGGGGAGAAAAAAGATGAAATGAAATAAACGTGGGGATGCGTCACCTCGCCTGCTAGGAACGGCAAACATGACGAACAGATGTGACAGGCTGGTGTTTGGGGGTGGGGGGGGGGGGGGGGGGGGGCTGGCAAACTTTGTGGGAAAACTTCTTAAATGTCCCACAGTTTCTCTTTCCACCCCTCTCCCTCCAGCAGGCATGCCCCGCTGTGTTTGCATTCTTGCCATGGTACAGGAGGAGGAAAGAGCAGGGAGGGGGAAGGAGGGGGGGCAGGGGGGGGGCTACCCCTTCACACAAAAACGTTTGGGGTGGAAGCATGGGAGTGTGTCACAGAAGGAAAGAAAGGGGAGAAAAGGGAAGGAGGGGAGGGTCTCGGTACGGAGGGAGAGAGACCCAGCATGACTAAAGCTGCAGCCCCCCCCCCCCCAGCTCCAGACTGACCTTCAGAGGGGCTCGCAAAGAGTCAGGTATTTAACACAGCTGGCCCGGCATTCTTCCCTCCCTGCCTCTCTTTCACCCCCTCATTTATCCTTTCTCCTCCCTCCCTTTCAAGAGCTGCAACCGTCCTCTCTCCCTCCCTCTCTCTCTCCCTCCCTCTCTCTCTCTCTCCCTCCCTCTCTCTCCGTCCTTCCTTTCCGCTCTGAAAGCACGCCTCGTAGTCCCCGTCCCCTCGCTTTTTCAAAAGGAAGAAAAGATAAAAGTAAAGAAGGGAGGGGGGGCGGGGGTATCTGAGGAGAACTCACAAACAACAAGGGGAGCAAAGCGTGGGGGGGGGGGGGGTGCTGTACTGTAGCTGCTGCCATTAAGGGTTTGTTTTCGCTCTGAGGAGGAGGACTGGAGTCAGAAGAGACGAGGAGGAAAAAGGACGGCCACAGGTTCCCGACTCTGCTTTGGCCGCCGGGCTGGACGCTGCTGCTGCTGCTGCGCACTGCCGGTCCCCCGGCTGAAAGACAGACGCCCCCCCCCCCCTCTGTCTAACTAAAGGCCAACCGGGCCGGCTGGGAATATCGCCGTCACCGTCCCTGACTGACGCCATCCGGTGACGACTGTCAAGGTCACACGTTTGGCACGGACCGCCCACGGCTCTGCCGCCATCCCGCCTGTGGCTGCGCACCCTTTGTCAGCTGGCTGAAAGAAGGCGACTACGACCTTCACGTCGCTCGACAGAATGAAGTGGAGCGGTTCCTAACAGCGGCGTCAGCGCTGATTGGTACGCCGTGCCCAGCGATGCAGCCGATGGATTCTGACCACCGGTCAGAGACGGATCAACGGAAAAACTTCCGATCTTCCGGGTGGCTGATCGACTTGTACGATTTTGTTCTCAGGTTTTGTTTTTTTTGGGTTGCCCTCTTCCCCCCCAGTGAAAACAACAACAACAACTAAATCTAGCAGCAGGAGAACAGAAGACTGTCGATATTGGAAACGGGAAATTGTAAATGCTCCTCCTCCTTCTTCTTTTACTTAAACAGAGCAGGAAAAAAAAAAAAAAAAGAAAAAAAGCTACGAAAACACACAAGTGAAACTAGCCCCACTTCAAAGTGACATCTGAAGAGCCGCCGCAGATTTGAATCTGCGCCTGAAGGCTTTTTGACAGTGGCGAACAAGAGCAGACATAGCACAGCAATGTCATCATCTATTATTTGCTGGCTGGGGCCGGAGCCAACCCCTGCTCTGTGAACTTTTCCTCTGGAAGACGATCCCTCGCTCTGCGGAACCATTTCAAAGCTCCGGAAATCCAGGCGAGCGCCAGCAGAGGGCTGCTGCTGCTGCTGCTGGAGACTTTGGGAAGAGAGGTGGAGGAGGAGGGGGGGATAGAGAGAAGGGCCAGGGAGTTTTCTGCAAACTTAGGAGGAAACTGTGTTGTACCTCTGCACATGGAGACTCAGCCCAGGATAATTGTGCATTAAGGTGTGAAAACAGGATATACACATTAAAAATAAAAAAGGTGCTGCAGACATACCTGTATCCCTTTTCGATCATCTCCACCGCCCTGTGCGTAATGGGGACCCGCTGGCCCCTCGCTCCAACCAGCGCTTTGGCTTTGAAGTCGCAGTCCCACACCTCCTCCTCGTTGAGCGTGGGCAGGTATCCACAGACCACTTTGAGGCCGCCCAGGGAGCCCGGCCCCACGTGACCCGGGCTCTCCCCGCCCGTCCGGACGTACTCCAGGTAAACGTCCGAGGTCAGAAAGAGCTGGTAGGCGTTCTCCTCCATGTCGGCCTGGATCTCCGTCTGCGCCTGGTCGAACATGGCCGAGTCGATGTGCTGCCGCTTGACGCTGTCCCGGATGAAGGTCTTGGTGGCCGGCTTCAGCTGCTTGGCCACCACGCCGCTGCTCTCGACGTAGCGCTTGTAGATGGCCTTGGCGACCCTCTGCGTTTTGGGCTCCTTCAGGTCCATCTGCCGGAAGCCGTTGCAGGCGAACCAGAAGTCCAGCGCGTCGGCGCTCCTCTCGCGCTCCAGGAAGGTCCTGAAGAGCAGCGCGCCGTCCTGGTCCCCGAGGAGCGAGTGCAGGGACTTGGTCCAGCGGGACGGCGGCGAGTCCGGGGAGGCGCTGCCCTCCGGCTCCCCGAGACCGTCCTCGTTCCTGCGCGCCGGGGAGCCGAGCACGGCGGCTTTGGAGGCTCCGGGGGGCTTCATCGCTGCGGCTTTGCTGGGGTAGCGCGGCGCGTCGCCCTCCTCCCCTGGCACAGGGGGTCGAGGGGCATCTTCGCGGAAACTGCTGGCGACGATGTGGTCCATGAGCGGCCGGCTCATGTCTCTGAGAGCAGCAGGAGACAGAGCGAAGGGAGAGAGAGGGAGAGAGAGAGAGAGGGGAGCCTGTGCGCTGATCGCCTCCTCTGAGCTCCTACTGTAATCTCCTCACTCTCTTATGTCGGCAGGGGGGCTTCTCTCAGGCTGCCCGTCTTCTCTCTGAAACACAAAGTATTGATCTAATCACAACCAGATCCGCCCCGACTTCAAAGAGACAGAGGAACGCAGTCAGAGCCTTTGCTGGGTTTTTACAGAGAGAGGGAGAAGAAGAAGAAGAAGAAGAAGAAGGGGGGGGGGGGGAACCAGAACCGAGCGCACTGAAAACTGGAGGAAAAACGCTGCTGCAGCATTACATAAAGCGGAGTTTCTCACATTGAACCACAACCAATGGGACCCCCCCCCCCCCCCAAAAAAAACAACAACAACAACAACAACAAAAAACGCAAAGAAACAAGAAATCTACTGATTTATCAGACAAAAAAACGCACAGGCGCACCATTTCACCTTCAGCCGGACGCGCTTTACGCACGGACGTGTCTTCCTGCCTTCCCCTGTCACTTTCTACTTTTCTCATTCCCAGGACTCTCCATCTCATCAGGGGCAAGTTAAATTACCCCCCCCCCCTCTCTCTCTCTTACTCCCTGTACCTGTAGGACATCGATCAACCCAAAGAGATGGAAAAACGTGACCAAACTAGTGAACTGGGAGTTGAACTCCTGGGGCTTCAGGGCGCTCCAGTTGAGAAGGGAAAAAAAAAAAAAAAACCCTCAACACTCACATATTATTTACACCAGAGATCCATGGCCATACCGCGAGAATATCATCTTAGTTACTTTAATCTGTAAATGCCTTTTAAATTTCTCTAATGGCGAACATTACAGCCAAAGTCCACAGAACATCAAAGTCTCCGCTCTTGCGGGGGAGGAATTGCTCAACAAGAGTCGGGTCGGCTACTTTCTGAAGAATGTTCTCACGAATAATCAAGTCTTAAAGCAACCCCCCCCCCCTCCAAAAAAAACAAAAAACGAAAAGCGAAATAAAAAGGAAAGCGGGTGGCATAAACTGTTCTTATTTTAGGAAAGTGGCCCATTTTACCCCGAACGTCACTTCAAAGGCACATCAAAGGCAACTCCAATGAGGGCGAGTTTGAGGAGTACACGCAGTCTTCCAACTTACCATCGATCCACGAGTTCCGTTTCCCCCCTCTGCAAATTAAACTCCACACAGACAAAAAAAAAGCGCGTATAATCCAAGCTGCTGGCGTCCAAATGCGGCCCAGGGACGTAAAACTGCAGCGGGGGAAAAAAATATGTTTTTTTTCTCTCTCTATTCCCTCCTTATTCCTTTTTTTTCTCCCCTCCTCCCGGGTCGCTTTCAGACTGCCGTGCCGCACCGCAGGTCTCTCCTGTAGGCGACTCCAACACCAACTGAACCGGGAGGCTGGAGCAGCAGCACTTCAAAGTGACGAGCCGCCTTGCCTGGTCCTGGCAGCGGCGTAACAAAACAAACGCGCCTTTCTCCCTCCCCAATATGAGCAGGAAAAGCAAATAACGCCCCCTCCTTTTTAGACATGTCCCACCCGGCCGACGCGAAGCGCACTTTAAAGATTCTTCGTCTTATTTACTAAGGGCGCAAGGCGCTTTTTTTTTTTTTTTTTTTTGCAACAAGATCTGCGCGGATCGCGAAGTTGGAGCTACGGCGCAGGACCTTATCAAAGGCAGGCAATCTTGAGCCAACTCCCCGAGGGCTTGGAGCGTCAGAAGTAACTGATCTGCCGCCCCAGCAGCATTGTCGATTAAAAGAAAAACAGCATTTACGTTACAAATCCTCTGTTGCCACTTTACAGACGCTGGCTCTGCGTCCTCTAAAGCGCACATGAGATTTAATTAAATGCACCCAAAGCCACGAAGAGTGGTGGCGGTGGGTAATACAGGGGTCAGTGATTTTTTTTTTGTCTTCTTTATTTATTTTTGGGCATGCAAAGAGAATTTAGCTGTGCAAAAAATAAAGATAAAGCACTTTAAAGAAGCGTGTGACCCTCCGTTGACGAGGCAGAGCCACGCAAGTGTATCCTGGCAGCTGGAATGGCAGATCTAACCCCATAAATGTTCTTCATAATCGAGCGGAACACGTTATAATGAGAATGAAAGGACGTGCTCGCTTCACATCTCCATTCACTATCCAGGTTTCCGAGCGGCGCGCTGAATAGTAGCCGTGACAGCAAGCGTTGTTGTCGCTCCACAGCTCCCACCAGTGGCAGCAGGCGGACACGGCGGATGAAAACATCTGCTCACTGTAAGGAAAAGTGTTGAGCGGTATGGCAAGCCGATGCAAATTTATTCCATTCCTCTGCAATCTGGAAGTTGTTTAGACTAATCCAGATTTTTCTGTGACACTAGTTGAGCAAACACTCTGACTAGTTGCACTTTTTTGTTGCCAACTAGTAGCACTCTAGTTTCCTTTTTCACATTTAAATGTTCAAGATCAATTCAATGTTATTTAAATAGCGCCAATTCCCAACACGTCATCTCAAGGCACTTTACAAAGTCAAATTTAATCGAATCAGACAGACTGGTCAAAAAGTTTCCTATCTGAGGAAACCCAGCAGATTGCATCAAGTCTTGACAAGCAGCATTCACTCCTCCTGAAAGAGCGTAGAGCTACAGGGAGAGTCGTCTGCATTGTTGATGGCTTTGCAGCAATCCCTCATACTGAGCATGCATGAAGCGACAGTGGAGAGGAAAACTCCCCCTTAAGAGGGAGGAAAACCTCCAGCAGAACCAGCCTCAGTATGAACGGTCATCTGCCTCGACTGACTGGGGGTTACAGAAGACAGAGCAGAGACACAAAAGCACAGAAACACACGTTGATCCAGGAATCCTTTCTATTTTATATGGTAATAGCAGATGATCTGCCTTCCTAGATGGTGTAATAGCTAACAGAATGTTTGACCGGGTGTACCTACCATGAAAAAAAAGACAGATAACTAAAAGTTAAAAGTTGAAATAACAACAATGCAAATTGGAGAACAGTAGGAGAACTAAGCAGAGTGTGAGAAATAGACCCTGATGTCCTCCAGCAGCCTAACCATAACTACAGAGATAGCTCAGGATAACCTAAGCCACTCCAACTATAAGCTTTGTCAAAAAGGAAAGTAGTCTTAAAAGCTACACATTTTAATATCAGAGAGATTTAACTTGAGTAAATATAAAACGAAACTCAGAAATGATAGTTTAATTTATCAGGGTGCCAAAACTATTCAAACCCACCAGGTTCTATGTAAAAATAAAAATCAATCAACTCCTTGTGAAATCAGGAATTAATCATATTTGTTTTGGAAAATAAAGACCTGATGAGGGCCTGACCCACAGAATCAAGAAATCCTTTCAATGGAACCTGTTCAGGAACATGGAAAAGGATAAAACCTCTGAAAAAGCCATAGATCATTCCTAAAACTAATTAAACCAAGACAAATAAATGCAGACATTTATTAGCCTGGAAAGTGGTTTACAAAACCCTTCCTAAGGTTGCGGGACTAGCCTTAGGAAAAAAAAAAAAAAAAAAAAAAAGAAAACGCAGTGAGGAATATTATGCAAATCTGGAGAAATAATAGAACAATGGTGAACTTTCATGCCAAAAAAATTCTCCAACACCACATCTTCAACTCATTTAGGAGGTCACAAAATACCCAGAACAACTCCTAAAGCCTTGGAGGTCTCAGATGCCTCAGTTAAAGGGGACATATCATGCAAAATTCCCTTTTTTAGCCCTTAAATACCTATTGCTGTGTATGTGGAGTCTCTAGGAATGCAGAAAATGTGAATATAGTCTCTCCAAGAGCTGCATAGATATCTTTATGTTCTTGTTGGGTCATATTTTTTCAAGTCGTCGAGTTCTCTGTTTCTTGTATATCCCCTCTAAGGTCAGAATTCATGATTCAATGATTAGAATGAGACTGGGTAAAATAGCATCCAGCTTATGGAATTTCAGCTGACATACACTTTGGTTAGGCAGAACAAAAACGATGCAAAGTTTACCAGCAAACACACATATTGGCTCATGAACACCAAATCAATGTCTTGGAGAATGTCTTCTCTCAGAGCCAGGTTGGGTTTGGAAGCTTGTTCCCTTCTTAATCAATTAAAGATCCCCTTTTTCTTGTCAGATATTTTAATTTACCAAAAGATCTGAAGCACTTTAGTGTGACATTAAAGCAAAACCAGAGGAAATTCTGTAGCAGCAAATGCTTTTTCACAACTCTGGATAGGTCATACTAGTCCTCCTCTGGGTCAAACGAATAAGACACACAAAAACAACCTGCCATTTCTAAACAGTCTGTGAAAAGCCACTAAATTTTTCCTTCAACAGAATAGGTATATGATGTTGTATTCTGTTCTACTTCTGGTCTGCTTCTCTTACTGGCTTCCATGTTTGCAGGCTGCTGCTCTTTTACCAAGATAAAATACCAAATGCTGCGCTCTGTGTTGGGAACCCTGGGAACCCTCATGTGATTGGCTCAGGAACCAGGAAGTAAACACGGGCTACACTCTGAACCGAAGTAGTCTGGACCGTACCTCTAGGTTTGAAAGGAGAAAAACATGACTAAGACGTTGTTGACTAAGAGGACCGATTGTTTATAGGGAATGTTACTTATATCCTGGGTGACAAATGAGAATAATTTACAGTAAAGCTCCTTTAAGTACTAGTAAGCCACTGAACTAAACTTGTAAATAACTTTTCTTGTACTAGTGTCACTTTGATCAGCCCATTTGTTAAAGGTGCTGTGAAAACAGCTGTAATAATGTATGTCATGCAGTAAAAATAAGATAGCTTACCCAGTTCACAGTGCTGGCCTCGACACGTCTGTGGATCCTCAGCTTTCTGAGTCATCAGCAGCAACAGATGAGGCTGGGGAGCGACTTTTCCCCCCTGATCAACCATCAGCAGTGGTGTCCCCCAGAGGTGTGTTCTCTACCCACTCCTCTTCTCTCTGCACCTCAGTGGACCGGTCTGTGAAACTCCTGAAGTGTGCAGATGACACCACTGTCACTGATCTGATCCAGGACAGTGACGAGTGTGCGTTAAAGACAGGAAATGCGGGCGCGCTGGTGACGCAGCGGGTAGCGTGACCCACGTACGGAGGCCTTAGTCCTCGACGCGGTCGACCCGCGTTCGACTCCGACCCGCGGCCCTTTGCCACATGTCTCTCCCCCTCTTCCTGTCAGCCTACTGTGTTAAAAAGCGAGCCACTAGAGCTGTGAAAAAATCTCCAACAAACAAACAAACAGGAAACGCGGTTAGAGCCACCTGGAGCTTAATCTGGTTAAGACATCCAGAGAACATCCCCCCACACTGTCTCTCCTCACCATCCTCAACAACACTGTCTTCTGTAGATCACCTCAGGTTCCTAGGAGTCATCCTTTATAGGGACCTGAGATGGTCTTCTCACATAAGGCCCAGTAAAGACTCAAGAACAACCTTCCACAGGAGCTGCTGGTCATCTTCTACTCTGCCATTATTCAATCTCTTTTGTGCACATCCATCACTGTGTGGTTTGACTCATCCAAAAAACAGGCCAGGTCCGAACTGCAATGAACAATTAGGTCTGCAGAGGTGGTCAGCAGGGCTGATCTTCCCTCTATGCAGGACTTGTGCAGGTCTAGGGTCAGGAAATTGACTGCTAACATCTCCAAGGACCACACTCATCCTGCACACAAACTGTTCAGTTTCTTACCTTCAGGTTGGCGCTACAGAACGCTATTTACAAAAACCAGCCGCAGAGACAGTTTCTCCCCCAGGCTGTCTCTTTGATGAACGTAATGAACACCTTACACCCTGATCAGTCAGCCACACTGCTGTGAAACAAAATAAGCACTTTCACAAACTCCCCTTTTCTTTTGTCAATATAGAAAAAAACATACTGTATATATAGACACTGTGCTGCCTGTATATATATATATATATATATATATATATATATATGAACGCTATGAACGCTGTTGGTGCTTTAACTGATTCCTCAATTGTGCACACAATCATGGTCGAATGAGGATGATTCTGACAACATCAGAGTACTGGCATCCCTCAAATGTGTCATCTAGGTAACACTGGTCTAGTCACAGGCACACCAGTGTTAAAAAGTTGAGAATTTTGAGGAACAAGTGGATAACTTTGGCTGGCAAGTACATCTAAAATGTATTTCACATAATTGGACAATGGAAATTTGTAGTAAATCTGAGTTATTTTGGTTAATATAAAAATTCTCCATTCTCAAATCAGATTTTGTTATCTTTATATTCCACAAACCTTAAAACAAAACATATCAGAAGTTGACCTCTGTTTGGTCGGTGTCATGAAAGGACATTTCACACCTTTTTTGGCAGCAAAGATCGGCTCTATTTCAAAACGTTTAATACCAGTACTCTAAGAATTGCCAGATTGTGATTAGATTATCCTACATAAAAGGCAAAGTATTTAAAGCCAAGCTTGTGATTTGTTGTTCTTTTATTTTTGTTTGAAGAACCAGGGCCAGTTTAAAACCACAAACTTAGAAGATGTAGATGTGTTTTTCATGTCCATTCTAGTGTTCGCAGTCTGTCAGCAATTCCAAAACAAAATCATATGTATTTTTTTTCTTTCTGGAAATTCACGCTTTTATTTTACTAGACAATGGAATAAGAAATATAATCTGGAAACTAAAGACCTTTTCCATTTTCAGTTTAGATTTTTACTACATATCCAGACTTTTTAAGACCCAAAAAGAGTCTATTATCTTTATCAACCAAATCTCCGTCTATCTTGTGAAGCAAAATCCCAGCAGAAATTGAAGGTCTAGAATAAATGCTCAAATTCCTGCCGTACACAACAGCACTTTATCTAATCAGCACAAGATTTGCTGGTCTTGTAGCTCTGCTTTGTTCATAATACAGTTCTTAACTACAAATAATATGGCAGAATACCTTAAAGGTTTTAGAGATCAAATATACATCCAACGGCACCGTGAATGCATTAAGGAGTCGACATTTTGGACTGTTCCTTTACCCACACAATCATCAATGCTAATGGTGTTTATTGACCTGCATCAATAGTGTTTTGGTTGGATCTTTGCCGTTTTAAAAGGGCCATCACAGGGGGAGCCTGTGTTCTCCGTGAGTGGATACGCTCTTAAAAGTGAGTCCGTAGATGCTTCTGGTCCCTTTTAGTCTCAGCAGACACAGGTCTGAAAAGTACAGTACAAAGACGGCAAACACTTTGATCAGCCCGTTTGTTAAAGGTGCTGTGAAACGTTCTCCCTTGAAGCCTCTCTTCCCATCAGGGTTAATAAAAGGGACGTTTCTCTTGAAGAGGGCACGGTGACGCTGGGATTACTCATCATTCAAAGGCCACTTTATCGCCTTCAAACTCTCTCTCTCTCTCTCATCCTGACCATGAAAAAAAAACATGTCAAACATCAAACTCAAACTATCCCAAGCTAAAGATCAACAGCTTGTGGTTTCCGAGCCTCAGCAGGGCACCTCCACCAACATTCAGAGGTGTGTCAAAAGTTCGTAAAAAAGCTCGTCTGATCTGAAAATACAAAACATTTGCCCAGGCTCGGAGTGAAAGAAGAGCCTTATGACCTGCACGGTTCCCGAAAGCCAAACCGCAGGCGGGAGACACTAGTCAACAAAACTAAATATGTTGTCTATCTGCACATCCAGCTAATATTCTCAGTCTTTCGCAGACAATGTCGGCCTTTGTTAACTATGAAGGGACCAAGTTGACCTCTGACAGTAAACACACCGGGGCGAAGACCCTCTCCATGGTGATGGTGCGGGGCCCCCTGCCAGTACCTGGGGCCAGTTGGGCCCTCGTGTCCTGCCTTGTCAGCTTCCTGCGGGGTTCATGGGAGGTCCCCACGGGTCAGGGCCTCCCTGTCGCCCCTCAGGATTTGACCTCAGGTCTGTGCCCGGCCTGAGACCTGGGTCCTCCTTGGTTTCGTTGCCTATAAAAAGGCTTTTTGAAAAGAGGGCTTCAAGGAGAGAAGTTATGGGATGTTCCTCTCTGTTTTTAGGGGGATATTATTACAGGGACAGGTCAAACTCAGACTGCCTACAAATAGAGACAGAAGGGCACATATAAATCACAAGTGAGCCCAGTCCTTCCTTGTTTCTTTGAGTGTTTTTAGTGGCCTAAAAACATTCAGACTCCACTTTTTTTTTTTTACATTTTGTCCCATTATAAACTTTAATGCTACGTATTAGGAGTTTCATTGATAGGCCAACAAAAATAGCTCATAACTGAGAAGTGGAAGAACAATTGTGCATGATTTAAGAAATGTTTTCACATATAAAGATATGTAGCGTGGGCTTAGACTCCACCCTCCTGAGGTAATACCCTTTTGAATGACCTTCTGTTCATTTACAGCTATAGTCTTTTGGGACGTATCAACACTAATCTTGCAATCTACAGACTGAACGGCTCCATCTCCAGAGCGGAGGAAGAGCCACAGTTTCAGTGGTGAGGGTAGATGGGTGAGGTAGGTGATAGAGTTAGGCGGTTCGTCCTGCAATGGGGTACCGCGCGCAAGATATTTTTAGAAACACAACGTGGTACGCAGTGGGGCAAACTCCGGAAACCCGCCGCTGTTTTGCTGTAAAAGAGACGTGCGTTAGCCTTGGTTTTACTCGGTAAACGACTGCTTTTTCCAAATCTAAGACCATGGTTTTTAAACATTGTTGCTATGGAACGTGCAACAGCGACTCGAGGTACGCTGATCGGCCGCATATGAAGGATGTTTTCTTCAAGACTGCCAAGGAGAAATGTGCGCTGGGACCGGGGCGGTCGGCCTACACAACAGTTCAACCCGGAAAAAGTTACCAAATTCAAGTACATATGTAGCAAGCATTTTGTCGGAGGAAAGGGCCCAACCGAAGAACATCCTGACCCAATTCCAGCGACATCAAGTCAAGGTAAGAGTATTTTGGTGGCCGACATGTTAATAAAGTAGCGCCTGCTACCATGACAGCATATAGGCTATCATGGTAGCAGGCGCTAACATGATAGCCTGCTACCAGGATAGCTTACTCAAAAACATTTCAAATGAGACAAACATTAAACATATACCCATTCCTGGACGGTGATTACAAACAAAAAAACGGCCGATGACGCCATGATCGCCGCGCAGGAAAAAAACCCACAAAGCTTACCGTTCGATCAACTCAGCCCGTTTTCCATTTTTTTTAAGCCCTCGACACTCAAGCCATCGTTTGAGCTGAAGTTTGGTGTGTTCTTCGACAGTGCGACCAGTAAACCGTGCGCCTGGAACATTGTCTTGGGAAAGTTTAACGGCTGCAAAGTCGGTCATATTGCTGGTTCTGTTGTGCGTGTAATAGCTGGTTGCTACGGGCGATCTCTACCTGTATGCCCTACCTAAGCGGCAAAAGGGACGTTGCTCTTGAGTCGGTGACGTCACGTGCGCGGTACGCCATTGTTGTGTCCATGGGCAAGACACTTCAACCTGAAGTAGCAGCTGTGGCTACTAACACAGCTCACCACCGTCAGGGTGTGAACGTGCGCATGAATGGCTGCATGACTGTAGTGTATCGCTATACAAGCACGAGCCATTTACCATTCTCAGTTAGATTTAGGTCTGGACTATGGTGACACATGAATGTAAGGCGATTTAAACCATTCTGGAGTTACCATGAACCTCTTGGCTGCATCTCTGATCAATGCTAAGAGCAAGGTCTTGATAGGTCTGCAGTAATGCCACACCAGTTCCTTTTTAGAAGATAGACTGAACACAGCTCTGTGACCTTGCTGTAGAAAAGCACCCCCCCCCTCTCCCCCCAGCATGAAACTGCAACCACTATATTTCCAGGTGGGAGTGGTAGGAGACCTTCATGGAACAGCTGTAGTTATTCTGATATTAAAACACCTACAGTTGGACTCTATTAATCAAGTGGCTTCTGAAGGCAATCGGCTGCATTGGAGTTTATTTAGGGGAATTAGAATAAAGCGGACTGAACACAAAGAAATTACACAGAATAAAGCGGACTGAATACTACGGAGCCCGGGAGAGCTCACTTTAAGTGATATTTTTTTTCAGGTCGTGATAATTTGTGAGCACGTTTTCTTTTAATTGAGTCCTCGAATTAATAAAACTTATTCGAGCACACGTTTTAATTATTCGTGGGTGCGTTTTGGTAGATCGAGATCTCGAATATACTATAACGTGCTCATGTTTACATGTGTCAAGACAATATTGAGTGCACGTTTTACATATTGTGGCCACGTTTAAGTAGACTGTGCACACAATGTTCTATAACCATGTTCACTAAATTGTGCTCTCGTTTTAGTAAATCATGCGCTCGTTTGATTAAACAGTGCACTCGTTTAATAAATTGTGCCCTCGTTTGACTATGCTTAAAATGAGAGCACAATATCGTAAATTGTGCACACGATTTAGTAAAACGAGAGCACAATTTAGTAAAACGAGCGCACATTCTCTCAACATGCAAAACATTTTGCGATGACCCCTCTAGGGCTCCGTAGAATACAAATTAGAAAAGCAAATAATTTTCCTCCCAATCTCAGTTATGCACTACTTTGTATTGGTCAATAAAATAAAATATATGACTGAGTCAAAGGAAAGCTCCTTTCCTTCTTATTTCTTTGACTGGGTATGTGTCAATGAGAGATATATCAGATTAAAAGCACCCTACACTCAGATAACTTGGATCGGTGGAGGTTTTTATAACCAAGTGGCCTCCGACCTGTTGTTAACGTTACCGGCCACTTCAGACGCCGCCGTAAACACTCCCTCGGCGTGCCGTCCCCTCTGTGATCAGTAACTCGCTCTCAATTACAGTATTGTGTGCTGTTCCTTTTCGGCTCGGGGGTTAAACTCTTCGCAGCAAACCCCTTTGAAGTGCTCATCCCTTTATCTGGAGCCAGCGCCAAGAATTCGGGGGAGGACAATGGAAGATGAAACCAAGAAGGAAGCTTATGGCAATTATCAACCAGAGCCATGAGGAGGAAGTCAGCTTGCACATAGAGAAGATAAAGAAAGAGTAGGAGTCTGCCAGCGCAGGACAGGGGGTTACTGTTTCAAGTTTGTTTGGTGTGTACACACCCCGGGCGACAATCGACTGCTGAGAGAGAGGAAATGGAAGGCTACCTCTTCAAAGTGAGTGACAACAGGGGGGGGGGGGGGTACAAAAGGCTCCGAAGGGAGCGAGAAGCTGATGAGAGGAGCTGTGATGGTGGTGGTGATGGTGCGTGGGGTCAACTCAAGCGAGGACCAAACGTTGGCATGAGGAATACGGGGAGAGAAGGGAAGGAGAAGTGCCGTTGTCAGCAGAATCAAATGGCACGCAGCGGGCCGGGGAAGATACAATTAAAGCTCGGAGTTAAGACAGGCTTTGAAGTCGGACATGGTGCATAATAGCCTTAAAAGTTAAGGAAGGGCAACAATTCGCAAGTATGTTATGGGGGCTGTTTTGAAATAGGAATAAGCGGGGAATAAAAGAGCCAGTGGTGCAGGGGGGGTGGGGGGTGGGATTGTTTTTCGAAAGGGTTCAGTTTGAGGGGAATGAAGTTGGATTTCAGGCACCACTTGGCCCCAGAAGGATGTTTCCTCCCCCCCACACCCACCTCCCTGTTTCTGGCCAAACAGAAAGTGGTGAGAGCATGCGGGAGCCGGCGCCTCACCTGTGAATTCTGATCATGTGGGATGAGAGTGCGAAAGATGGAAGAAGAGGAAGATAAGCGTGTCAAAGAGAGTGGATTTGGAAGTGAGACAGGTGAAAGAGAAGACAGTGCGAATGAGACGTGACAAAAAAAAAGAAGGGAATTGGTAGGGAAATAAGGCAAAGAAGAAATACAAGGCAGCATAGGAAGAAGGAGAGGGGGGGGGGGGGGTGTTGAAGGTTATTTATTGGTTTTTCCCCCTCGTTTTAATCCCATTTTGCGCTTGACTTTTAAGTCTACCAATGTATAGAAACAATGTCGGATGCACTGTCTAATCCCGTTTGGGCCATGAAGCTCACTCCACGCTGACAGTAATGACTTTTATTTCCTCCGCCGCTCGCAGCCAACCACCGTGCAGGCACTTCACAAGCCAGACGGCCCAGTTCTGCCATGCTTGACGGGACGGCAATTTGTCTCTGAATCAGCCTTATTAACCTGGACTCCTTCACTCATCCTTAATCTATCGCCGTAACCCTATTGGCCTTCTTCCCGACCCTCTCCTCTCGACCGGAAAGGCGATTAACTCGCTCGCCCATTCGTCAGAGGCCAGATTGTCATCTTTTTTTTTCGATGCTCACTGTTGCCCCATGTACAAATCTGGCCTTTATGGATGATTGGCAAGAAGAAAGACAAAAGTCCAATTTAAGGTTTCCCACAAGACATGAAGGAGATAAGAAATGTGAAAGGGGGAAAACATGTTGGCGTCCATGCATGATCACTATCTGTGTGGAGGGAAAAGTAACACTGCACATCACTGTGGCAGTGGCAGCATCATGCTGAGGGGATGATTTCATTATGCAGACTCAGGGCAGCCAAGTGCAGGGCAATCCTTGAAGAAAACCAATTTGAAAAATATTTATCACAGCGGTGTCCTGATCGTGGACCATGGGACCATTTTTGTCAGCCTTGGAAGGATTTTTCATGACCCTCAATTGTAACATGCGTCAAATTTGGCCTATGAGCAGAGTTGGCTGATGTAGATGGACTTTTTTTTGTATTTTTAGGGTGTGATTTTATTTTACTTGTTTTTTATTAAACATATTTTTTGATTTAACTTTAATTTTATGGTACGAAGGAGCACTTACCTGCAGTGACCTTGACCAAAAAGTGACCAAGGCACACATTTGATTAACAAAACTTGCTCAATACAAGTAGACATTTATTAAGAGTCCCCCCCCCCCACCCCGAAGTCCCATTTCTTCAACTGAGGATAGACTAAATTTTATTTGTAGATCAAATAACATAGATAAGCAATAAATGAAAACATAAGGGAGATGTCTTTTTGAGGCCCTTTTTAAGAAATAATTTGCAGATCCCATTTCTACAAAATACTTTTCTTATTCCATTAAAATGTTTGCATGTCCATGCTGAGCAGGTAGAAATGGTTTATTGTTTTGCATTTGAAAAAAAAATATGAAGAAGCTGGCAGTTAAATAAAAATGGGGGTTCCAATATACGTCCTGTTGGACAACTTTATTAAATGAGTAAGCCTTATTTGAGCTCTGTTGCACTTGCATTTCAAACCAAAGACCAACTACTCTTTTTTTCATTAAATCTAAACATTAAGGAGCAACACTATGTGGGAGTCTACAGCATCAGCAATGCAAACATTCCGAGGCTCATGCTGCCGAATGTGTCTGAGCTTTCAGAAAGGCCGAGGTTAACTGCATGGGCTTTAAAAGGTCTGCCTGAGAGCAGACAAACCGAAGCGTTTTCTGCTTTCATTAGGACGGACGGATGTCCCCGCTGTCTGCTCACCCACAGCCACATTAGAAGCAGAAACTGAACAACAAAAAAAGAGAGACAGAGACGCAGGGTCAGAGATGCAGACAAACCTCCCACACCGTCTTGAACGCCTCTGTCCCTCCGCTCAGCCCACATTATCAGGTGGCGCATTTCTGTCACAGTCACAAAAAAAAACACACCGCTGTGCCTTCTTCACTCTCTGTATAGCCCCTAACCCACTTGTTCGCAGATCACTCAGAGGCATCTCCGCTTCATAGCTCCTGTTGTGTTTGAGTGACAGGACCGTGAAAAGAGAGAGGGGAAAAAACAAAACAAAACAAAAAAAAAAGCCCTCATAAATACCATGTCAACAAAAAGAAAGACAAGGCAGACACGGAGAAAGCGCGAAGGAAGTCGATGCAAACGCTAGTAACGTGTTGCGGGTGCCGTGTGTGAAGTGTCGGCGATAAACAGGTTTTATTTATGCAAGCTGCGTTTGCTGCAGCCGAGCACCAGCTTCCTGGGGTCTGACTCAGAACACAGGCTCTATAAAAAGATCCGGCGGCACGCATGCTCGCGCAAACGATGACTTTGTCAATCATATGCTGATGTACAGTCGATCCCAGGAGCCCTGTCACGAGACCTGAGGTGCACACATCCACACGTCACATGTTTAAATCTTATAAGAGGCAGGGAGGAAGGGGCAGAGATTGCTCTGGGAAAAAAAAAAAAAACTCTACACGCATTTCCTCAAGAAAGCTCTCTGATAAAGAAAATCAATGAAGCTCTGGTTTAAATGCCCGGAGAAACTCCATCTACAACTCAAGCACACGTCTGATTTAGATTAATTAGTTTAAAATGTCCTACAACAACAACAACAAAAAAAGCTTATATAGCATCACAACCCTAAGCTAAGGCAAGCAGTAGAAGATCACCTCCTGTGTTTTGCAGAACCATCCATAGAAAGCTACTATGGATGTGATCGACCAACACAAAGCAGCGCATTATTGTGAGCTGGAAATAAAAGGATACTGTGGGGATGTGGCTTTGTACTCAGCCCCTTTTAGTTTAACAGTAAAATCCATTGATCGGCTTCCTTCAGAGGGCCCCTAACTACCTAATAGAGTCCACCTGTGTGTGATCTAATCTCAGCATAAATCCAAGCGTTCTCTGGAGGCCTCGGAGGTTCGCTAGAGGACATTGGTGAACAAACAGCATCACGGAGACAGAGGAAGACAGCAAGCAGATCAGGGATAAAGCTGTGGAGAAGTTTAAAGCAGGGCTAGGGTTATGAAATAATGCCCCAGGCCATGGGGATCTCATGAAGAGTACGCAAATCTCTCATGTCTGGTGACCTAAACTGTCAAACTGGTCATACCTGATGGGAAGATGTTGGAGCTAAATACATGGCGATCCTGGAAGAAAACCTGTTAGATGGCTGTAAAAGATCCTAAACATACAACCGGAGCCGCAAGAGAATATTCTGGATTAAGCCTGTGTTAGAACGGCCTAGTCAAAGTCCAGGAATGGATCCATTTGAGGATCTGAAAGTTGCTGCTTCCAGGCGCTCTCCATCCAATCTGAGCTTGAGCTACAACGCTAACCTGTAAACCATAAGATGTGCAAAGCTGGTACCAGCATGCCTAAAGAATTATTCTTCAACCTTGTTTTATTGGTCTTTTACAAAATCTCAATAAATTGAGGTTGTAGATGTAAAGTGACAAAATATGAAACGGTTTTGCAAGGTGCTGTGAATTCGAGCACGGCGAAAAGTGAGAGAACAGTGGATGAGTGGAAACCTTTGGAGCTCGTTGACGACCTCTTTTTTTTTTTTTTTTTTTTTACTGTTGTCACACAACAGTCCACTGTCTGATGTAGAGATAACTGAGAGGAAGCGAGGGCTTTGATCCTTAATGGGGCCATGTCGGCTCTGTGGAAATGACATTCAAGGCATGTATTTACACAAGCGCAATTATGGAGGTAATTTTGGCGGTAGACAATCAATTAGAGTGAAACTATGTCACAGATTAAAGGAGAGGTTATGACTGAATCCTGTTTGGGTGTCGATGAACAAAACCGGAGTCTTCCTAATAAGCCAAAGAAAAACAGTTTCAGATCTCTGGCAGGCAGCAGCTGTAAACCTTAATGGTTCCGCAGGCTTTTAACAAAAGCGCTCGTCTTGGTGTTTGCCAACGACCGGGGAGACGGGCAACGTTAGCACATATACTTCTGTACTACCGAAGCCTGGCTGGACTCCTCCACCACTGTTTCCATCACAGGCTTAGTTCTTCTAAAAGCCCCAAGACTTGACCGGAGTCCGGCACGTTCCTCTTGAGTCAACAGCTTTTCTTAAGATGTTGCATTTTAGAAAAAAATACGTTCAAACTCAACGTGTCTTGTAAGTTAGATGGCATTCATTGATTGAAACAAAACCATTTAAAGGCATACTATGCAACATTTTTCAGTTAATTAATGTGTTCCATACCGTTTTGGATGATTAAATGAGTCATTTCAGGTCGAACAAAGGTTTTCTCGGCCGCCCTGGTGGTCTGTGGGGGAAATACCGCACTTGCAAGAGCCCTCGGCCTGCACTCACAGCAGAAGTCACACGCGAAAGCAACAACAAAGAACCGCGTGTTAACGTCAAATAAACATGCAAGCATATCGAGTTTTATTATTATTATTTATTTATTTATTTATTTTTTAAATGTTGGCGAGACGCTACCGCGGCCGCCGCGGTCGCCTCGCCAAGATAGCGCTGCGGGAAACTTCATATTCATACTTTCACTGTGTTAGTCATTGTTTGTACTGCCGTTTTTTCCACTTTTCGTTGCGTTCGCCTGTCTGCTAAGCTCAAAACAACCGTGCCTGGCTTGTCAGAGAAACCAGAACAGCTGAGGATCTTTACGACAGTGCACTTTTACTTTCGCCCTCTGGGGGGAGCCTCGCTGGAAAATCAACCCCGGTTGCGTAGTATACCTTTAAGGTGAAATTGAAACCATGTTAAATGAAACCCTTTGCTTGATCACAGTTGAAGAAAAGCAGATCTCATCTGTTTCAAAACTTTTGGTATTACTGTTCCCTAGGTCATTAAAATCCTTATTATTATTATTATTATCAAACTCTTTATCAATTAAAAGAGAACTGTGAGGAAAATTGCCCACGAGACAAAACTTAACCTTTTTGCCCAACACTGTATGTGTGTGTGTGTGTGTGTGTGTGGGGGGGGAAACTAACCTTGGCCACGGTGGTGGCAGCTTCATGCAGTGGGAACAGCTGGTCAGAGTTGATGGGAGGATGGATAGAGCCAATTCAAGGCAATCCTGGATAAAAACTGGCTAGAGGTGGCATTAGACTTGAAAGAGGAGTGGAGGTTCATGAACACACCCTCCTCCCACAGAAAAACACGGTGGTGGCAGCATCATGCTGAGGCGGCACATTTCCGCCTGCTGAGCCGTTTTTGCTGGGATACACAGCGTCTTGGGAATCTGTAAGGAAATGACGTTGGAAGCGTCAGCCTGTATAAGTGCAAGGCGAGCAGAGCCAAACCCCAAAAGAGACTGACGTTTGTGGCTGTAACAGCTAAATGAGAAAAAAGTTCAAAGCGTTTGAATAATAATGCGAGATGCTGGTACAGGCACAAAAGAGCGGCCCCTCATTTTCTGTTTCTGATCAAAATCCACGCGAGGAAAAGAAGCGGCGAGGATGCACTGCCACGCTTGCTCGGTCGAAGTCCACGGCAGAGCCTGCTTTGCTCTCGCAACTTGTTAAACAACCAAGTTTGATTGAAGCACAGAGAGGCCTTTACCCGCAGCACGGCACGGCCACAAAGAAGGTACGCATAAAAAAACATCACATGCACGCCTTTGGATGTGTATAAATGAGCATGCAGCTTGGATGAAACGTTGCAATAGTAATGACTCCCCTGCACCTTCTGCAGAAACAACAGACTCTACAAAGGCTTCGCCCTGAATGACTAAACTCCAGCTTCTCAGATGTTGGTCCGACAGATCTCGCTCTATCTCCCTTTCTCTCTCTGTGTACGCGTGCTTTTTTTTTTTTTTTTTTTTCCTACTCTTCGTTTCTCTGCATGGGCAGCAGAAATCAGCACATCAAATAAACACGGAGAGGGGGAAACATGTTTGCTTTGGAGACGGCGAAGCAGGTCACGGACAATGGGAACACGTGAAGTGTGGGCGTGAAAAGAAAGCAATTCCAATGCAAATAAGTGTGGAGGCCTCTGAAATCAAACCCGATTCAGGAATGTAATAACATCTTTAAATGTTATTCAAGGCAGGGAAAAAAAAAATATTAGGATGCTTCAGAAAATGAGTATTCCAGCCCCTGCATTCCTCATCTACCAAATACACAACCTGATAGGATGTTGCATCGCGTTCCCTTATTATCAGAAACCTACACATTCTGGGCACTACTGATTTGAAATGTGAAATCCTGAGTGGGACGGCGGATAAAACACGACGCGTTGGCTGAGACAGAAACATCAAGGCCTGTGGCTGCGGCCTTAACCCGAGGTCTAAACAATCTACTTTACAGGCGCACGTTATCCGAACCCACCGCAAACCCCCGACTGCTCTCCGCGCTCCGATCGAGGGTTTGGACGGAGACACGATGTAAAATAATAACGGGGGGGTTCGGGGGGGGGGCAGCGATGGGAATTCAAGGTCTTTGACTCTTGTTACAGCCTAATCTAGGTTAGCACACGCACTGCGGTCAGAGAGACTTCCTCGGTTTGAGCAATTGATTAAAGATGATGAGAACACAAGCGTAGAATGGGCAAAAAGGACGGCGTCGTAACAAAATATGAGACCAAGTCTTTTATTACAAATGATGATTTTACAAAAATATGAACATATCCATGAAAAAAAAATCCAGTAACTGATAAAAAAAAAAAAAAAACACCCAAAGAAATGAACACTTTAACTGGATGAGAAAATGAAATGTCACATTTAAACAATGTTAATGCTAAAATGAGATAAATAAATACTTCACATGCTACGGCATAAAGCGGTACGTTAAACTTAAAGATGACTGGCCCGTCGGAGTGTGTTATGAGAGGTGACTACAGTGCTCACTTCTGTCCGTCGTGTCCTGGAGAGTCCGCTTCGTCCTGTTACCTGTGCAAAACAATATAACATGAAAAGAAGCATTATGACTGAGGAAGATGGAAACAAAATCAAACGTCGTCGCTGCAGACGGATGTTTGCGCTGTTTTAAAATACCCAAGCTACCCAAAAATGTACATTGCCATTGCAAAAGCACTTATACAACTTTTCCGCGTTTTCTTTTTCACATTACAACCGCAAACTTCAACGTAATTTATGTGGTATGTATGTGTGAGACCCACACAAAGGAGCACATAATTGTAGAGTGGAAGACAAATGGTGTTCCGCATCTTTTACAGCAAAAAAAAAAAATTTTTCACTGATACCCTTGAGCAAAAAGTCTATGTGTGGCAGAAAACTGCTGCACATTATCCTGACCATGGTAGTGGCAGCATCATGCTGTGGGGATGCTTTCATTTACTCAAATTTATATTTGCCAGTCTGAATTTTATTTATATAGCGCCAATTCGTGATACAGGTCATCTCAAGGCACTTTACAAAGTCAAATTCAATCAAATCATACAGATTGGTCAGGAAGTTTCCTGTCTAAGGAGGGCCAGTAGATTGCATCATTTACCCTGCGTACTTAACAAGATCCAAGTGGCTGGTGTTCACAGATAGGAAGACGTATTTCCACGCCTTTGCAATGCACATCACCCTAAATACACCATGAAACATGTGGGTGGCATGCTTCTTTATATCAGGAACAGGGGAGCTGCTCAGTGTTGATGGGAAGATGGATAGAGCTACTGGACAATCCTGGAAGAAAACCTGTTAGCAACAGACCTGAGACTGGGGCGGAGGTTCAACCTCCCTCGGTGTGGATCTGTTGCACACAATCTCAGTGAAATACATTGAAGCTTGTGGTTGTAGATCCACTAAATTGAGTAAAGTTCAAGGAGTGTGACAACTTTGGCAAGATCCTTGATTAAGATCTTATTAGCTCATAGTCGGTCGCATCAGCAGCAAATCAAAGCCCTCCATAATGATCTAAGATTTTCTTCCAATCTATACAGAAAGCTGTATCTGCAGAGCAAACAAACATGATTTCTGTACTCGGTACCTCCTGTTGCGACAGGCATCCAGGTCTTCCTGCAGCAAAGAGGCCGTCTTCTGGAGGAAGCCGACCTACAGCAACACAACAGACACGTGATTTAAAAAAACGCGGCGCAGGGATCTTGAAAATTTAACGTCTGGCGTAAACAGAAAGAAGGAAGCAGGAGACCAGTTTCAAGTGGAGAAGGCAGGATTGGTTGTGCTTCTCTGGTGTTGGGGAGCTGAATAGGAAAGGGTGAAAGAAAAGGCTGCTTGTTAAGTCCAGGGGTCAAGACAGCAGGGACCGAGAGGTCAGGAGATGGGAGCAGCGGGGTTAAGACACACTTGGACAACAGGGCACATTATGTGCCAGGTTAGCGGAGAGTTTGGAGGCGGTGAGAGGAGTCAGCTCTCCTCTTTTCTTTGGCTACAAATTGTACGTTTATTTATGAAGTGCTGCTTTTGGCTGGAGTGAAAATAACCCCCCCCCCACCCCCCCGATCTACACTTACTTGGCATCCAGAGGCTGGCAGAATAATCACAGCTCCTGAAGAATCTGTATTGTTCTGGGACTAGCGTACTGGAGCCGAGGGTGCATTCCTTTCTGTGGGGGAGACCTCAGCCCGAATTCTAGCGTTTCATTTAAAATATATGCAAAACTCTACCAAAATGTGGTTGCAATCCTCGTGAGACACAAAAAAAAAAAAAAAAAAAACCCATACCTGTTTTGTTATTGTTTTCTATTCCAAAAACAATCCATTTTAATGTGGAATAACCCAAAACGGTGTCAATGAGATGAGAGGCCGCTCTGGTCACGGATTACATTTTATAAACATTTCTGATCACAGCGCTGCGGTCTGCGTGCTGAAATGGGATCTAGGGAGATATATTTAAACAAGGAAGGGGTTTAACATGAGTCCTTTTTACCCCAAAAGCTCTTATTAACAAAATTATTTACAGTGAAAAGGTTGAAAAGAGGTCCTTGGGTTTAACTAGAGTTTTTCCAGTGCTCTGAAAAACAAGAGAAAAGACTGAGATCTCTCTTTATTTACAGCTCTGTGCAAAAGGCTTGGGTCATCTCCAAACCCTTTGATTTAATTTTAAGTGGTTTTAACACCAGTATGTATCTTCATTTCATACCCAGCGCTGCAATTTGGTCCTAACTTTCTTCCAATCTCGACTGATGCACTTAACCAAAGATATAACATTCTGCATACTGGATTAGTGTTTTGTTAAATTATGGTAAGAAATAATCATAAAAATGCAGAAACCTCCTGCATACTCTTACTTATTTTTAAATCATTGTCTGAAGAGTTTACATTACTTCCAAATTTAATTTATTGTGGTTCACATCCATGGTTAGGCCAATTAACTTATATAAAACGTGAGCCTTGAGCAAACCAAAATAACTGAGCGGAACCAGGCTGTAGATATTATTTATCAGAGTTACATATCCACATTTCCTTACAACTATAAGGTTGCCAAAATAATTGATATTTTGATATAAACATTACTAAAAAAATGATTATTCAAAGATACTCATTTGCTTCAAAATCGGTACAAACATTTACCCAAATTGTTGCACTTCTCCCACCAGCAGCGCTGCAATTTCAGACGCTCCTCTCCCTGCAGCCGCTCACCTGACCAAAACAATGAGCGGCTGCTGAATGACTTAAACTCTGCTAACGTGGAGAGTACGTGCAGAAAACAAAACATATGTCACATTCTTTTGCTGACAAGGCATACACAAAAATGCTGTTCACAAGTACTTCCCCAATGAGGCAGACGGACAGAACAGAATGACATGAATGATGCCTCATGCTGGCTACGCTAACGCTACGAGCTAACGCGACAACAGATGTTTGACAGCAACTTGACAAGATCAGTAAAGCTCTTGTATCAGCATACTCAGATTAAAGAAATGTGCAACTGAGATGGGTGACTTAAAGGAGACACATCATTCAAAATAAATACATTTTGCTGTGTTGTTGGGCTCTATGAGGGCAAGAAAATCTTCGCTCAGTTTTCTCTATTCCTATTACGTTTTCATGAACTATTACGTCACAGTATTTCACTTGGACTCTTAGACCGGATCGGGAAATTTCACTCTTTAATGTCGATCAGAAAATTCTTGCCAAGGTCTGAGCCACAGGATTACAGCAAGTCCTTCTGCGGTGATATCAGCTGCTCAGACTGGTTTCATGGCCGGAAGGAACTCATTATTCAATACTAGACGATAATCTCAAAATAATTGGGTCACCCGACCCTGGGTTTCTGGAAGTGATTATTTTCTTGGATGCAGAGAAATCATCTAGTAGAAATATTTGTATAATATCCTCTCAAAATATGGTTTCAGCTCTGCTTTTATCGCATTGATCAGAGAGCGCTTTTACTTTGCCCGTGTCTTTACAAATGGCAAGAGGTTGTCTCTCCTTAGCCTTGTTCAGGGCACCAGGCAAAGGTGTTCCCTTTCTCCCCTCCTAAACATGTTAGCATTAGAACTGTTGGCTATCTGGCTTTATCAGGAGGTGGATGGAGAGTGTTATGCCAGAAATGGTTTTACTTTAAACGTTCCCTTTATGCTGATGATTTGCTGCTCTATGTAGAAAACCCCAGTTTAGTCTATTCTGGTTATTGCAGAGATTCTACCTCAGTGTGGTAAACAGGCCTAGTCAGGTTACAGATTAAGTTGTGGTAAAAGTGAACTTCTCCCAGTTAATCACCTGTAAAGGTACCTCCCACTGTCCCTCTTCCCATTCATAGTCGTTTTCATAAGGATTTCAGTTTCTGGGAGGTTTTATTAATCCCTCCTTAGACAACATCTTAGGTAGAAGTGTTTCCCATCTCTCTGAGAAGTTTAAGCAGGACATGACTGGCTGGTCTTCTCTCCCCTTACCTTGACTAGCAGAATTAATTGTGATCTTCCCAAAATTGTCTCTGTCAGTTCCAACACATTCCAATATTTATTAAAAGATATTTCTTTTGCCAATGGGATCAGATGGTATCCTCTTTTATATGATCTGGCAGGCCTCCCCGTATTAGCAAAGCTATTTTGCAACTCCCTTAAAAGCTGGGGGGCCTTGCGTTACCCAATTTCACTCAATATTACTGGGCATGCAATATCAACTATCTCTGCTGTTGGATCACAGTAGAGCTGACGGATGCTCCTCTGGGGCCCAGACAGAGCTGCAACCCACAAAGTTCTTGCTAAAGCATCTTATCTGTGCAACGCTTCCTGTTAAGAACCAAAAATTTCACAAAGTCCTGCAGTGAATTTGAATTCAATTTTGGAAACACCACAGTTTGCAAGAACCCTCCACTGCAGCTCCAATATTTAAACATTTGTTCTTGCTAACCTAGCAAGCCAGATTGATACTTTCTGCACATTATCAATCTGGTCTGCTGCCATCCAATTAGTTTGGGGAAAGGAGGGACATTCAGCAGAACTTTCCGTGCTGATTGGGTGAAGCGACACCTAGTGCCCGCCTACCAAAGGTTGGTTTTAGCCAATCACAGTATCAAATGAAGATGTTGTAAGCAGCAGGGGTCATGAGAAATCACAAGTTAAGCTGGTCATGGCACTTCTTGCTGTTTCAAAAATTAAATTGTTAATTCTGACAAAACAGACGTGACAGCAGCAGCTACGCCTGCGACCTCCTGTGCTGCCATGTTTGTTTTGACATTCTCTGTTTACACTGTTGCCTTCAGGCAGACGATACAGAGAAATCACAACAAGAACCAACCGTTTTAGAGACACTTTTTACCCGACAGCAATAACAAAACTAAATGCAACCAAAAATAACTATTAATTATCATGGATGATGTGTGTGAGAATGTGCTATTTTTTATTTATTAGTTGTTTTTATCAGTTATTTGTTATTTATTTCTTATATTGTGTGTAAATTGAGGGACAGAGATTTATTTATTATTTATTTATTATTATTGTTTTTTTTTAAACATATGCACGGATCTATGGCACTTTTTAAATTTCGTTGTTCTTGTGACAATGACAATAAAGTTTTCATTCATTCATTCATTCATTTGGTTCAGCTGTGGACTCAGCAGCTCTTTGCTCTCGTCACAGCTGTATGTCCCATCTTAAACGATTATACTGAAATGTGATTGGCCCAAACTGTTTTTATTTCAGCCCCGAATGGTTGAGGCTGGAGCGCCACATGATGGATTCTCGTGTGTTTGCGAACGCACAAATACCACAAGAATTCAGCACGAGTTAAGGTTATGCTCCTGCCTCCCGCCTCTGATCCTATCTTCCGTACCTGTGACATATATCATCATCATTTCTCCTGACACTCCATGGAAAGTTTATCTTAAAGTGTAACTCACCCTCGTACCAGAGCCTTACTCTGCCCAATATACTTATATTTGAAAAGTGTGTCGAGAAGAGGTGGTGCCCCGCCGACCAGGGAACGTGCGATGACTGTGGGCTGGCCGTGGTCTGGGCCAGTAGAGAAAGCTAAATAAATGCTAAATAAACTAACTGAATGCTAATCTAATAAATAGCTCACCTGAATTTTGATACAATGATCGGAAGACTCACTATACCAACTGGAGGGATGTAAGAGACAGAGTCGGTTCTTTAACTCACAGCAGCAGAGCTACTAATGTCAGTTTTTCTGGGTGACGTCACAGTATTGTTTGAATCAATAACAATACTGATTTGAAATTGAATGCAAGACATTCATTAAACCTTAGGAGGGCGCCGGACAGGATTTCAACAAACGTACAGCAAATTGACAAAATAATGACAGCTATGTAGATAGCACTAGTATAACACACCATGCACACAGTTTATTGGCAAAAAGGTAACCCTCTAAGCAAACTTGGGAAGAGTAATGGGGTTCTTGAGTCGGTTCACTCAGCTCCCTCTACACTATATGTGCTAGGGACAGTTTGCTCCATGCTAAGGTTCTTTTTAGAGTACATTACACGGATGTTCAGCAAGCAAAAAGTTACCCAACCACCAGTGATAGCAGCATGTCCCCAGCCAATCATACTCATGTTTTGGTCCAATCCAAACCTTTGTAATTAGAGTCAAATATTTGTCACTCTTGCAATGGTGCTGAATGTAGAAATTTGCCACCAACCCCTGTTGTGTTGTATTCGTTATCCCCACCCCCCCCCCACCCCCCCACTAAAATATCTAATCTCCCATTGTTAATGTGAAGTGTACTTGCCTTTACAACCCTTTTAGCCAGGCGTCTCATTCTATTCAAATGGAAACATACACAACCTCCTGCGCATAATAGCAGGCTTAGGGAAGTTTTGACTCAAATCACACTTGAAAAAATTAGCTATTCCCAAGTGGGTTGTTGGAAGTCCTTTAACAAGATCTGGGACCGTTCTTAGAATTATTAGACAACAGCTCCCCATTCAGAAAGTAACTAGATGCCCTCCAGGTCCTTCACCTTTCTTCTGATAGGAAAGGATGGGGGTTCAGCACAAGTCAGGCTCTGCAGACACAGTGGGACGCTGTTCTGTCGGCAGTTCAGGCTGTTATTTATGTCCACAGACTTTTGGTACTGAAAATATTCTAATATTTGTTAATCCCTGCCAGAGCCCCTCTGACTCCCACCACCTGCACAGTGTTGAGGGGAATCCTACAACACTGCAGGCTAGGGCTGAAACGATTCATCGAGTAACTCGAGAAACTCGATTACAAAAAATCCTCGAGGAAATTTATCTGCCTCGAAGCTTCGCTAAATTTATTGTATTGTAATAAGCAATGCTGTTAAATACGCAGCACACTGGTCTAGCCGGAGGGTTTTTGTGTTGCACAACGCTACCACTTCCGTTAGCGCCTGGAGCACATGTGCTAAGTTTGTAGCTATGGAGGGAACCGGAGAATGCTCAGAAGGAGAACCCCGAAAGCGACAAAAAATGTCAAAAGTTTGGGAACATTTTAGACTAAACAGAAAGGACAACACAGCGCAATGCATCCACTGCAAAGCAGAATTGGCGTACCACAACAGCACGACATCAATGTTGCAGCATCTGAAGAGAAAACACCCGCTACATGCATCCAACTCGTACACGGTTGCCAACAGGTAACGTTTATGTTCTCTTTGCTAACTACGTTGTGTGATAATCTGCCATGTTATAGATGTAAATTGAGGCACATTATTTTGCTAACGTTACATCTACCGCTTAAACATAGCGGTTACTTAACCGGGTGTAGTGTAAATTGTATGTGAGGGTGGAACTGAGAGAAATTATGCAGGACTTAATGTAAGTTTGTTAATAAAAATACGCAGCAACAGATTACAGGCATAAGCTGAAAAGCATTTATTTAATGGTGTCTTTCCAACCTGAAAAGTTACAATCTTTTCTTCTCGCTACTGTTATGTATGAATTAGAAATTTTTGATTAATATTTTTTGTAGTAATTCTATATTTGTTTATACCTAAGCAATCAAGAATAAATAATAGCATCGTTTTAATAAAAATAGCAACATTTTTGCATTTTATCATGACTAGTTAAGGCTGCAGAACTCTGTACAAACTCAAACCTTTACATTTTGAGTAAGAGTTTATTTTTTTCCTAACATATAGATTACATTCTGTTTTCCAATACATAAAAAACCATTTCACTGCATTTAGATTTTTCTGTGATGGTTAAAAATAATACTTTTAATTAAAGCATCCTCAAAACTCACACATAAATGAAAGCCTTAAATCCATAAATAAAATAAAACTGAAACTAAAGCTGCTATCATGGCAGATGAGCTGTCAGTGCAGATTCCAACTTAATAATATTAAATGTTATAATATCCAAATTAGTGCACTTGAAATATATTTAATTCATAACAAGGAATAAACAAATAATCATTACATTGTGCTTCTTTTCAGTGAACCGAAGAGTCATACGTTGGACAGCTTTGTTCAAAGGGTTCCAGGATGTTCGGTTGTTCAAGCAGCTGAGTTCACAAACAGCATTTTAAATATGATCATCACAGACATGCGACCGCTGTCCGTGGTGGAAGATGAAGGATTCCAGAAGATGATCTCCACCTTCAATCCAAATTATACCCCTCCTTCCAGAACCTACTTTGTAAAAATGATGGAGAAAAAGTATGAAGAAATCAAAGACAAATTGAAAAACATCCTAAAAGAGACAGACAGCATTGCTCTCACAGCAGACATTTGGACAAGTGTTGCCACAGAGGCATATCTTGGAGTGACATGCCACTTTCTTGGAGAGGACTGGAAAATGAAGTCCCACACCCTGACAACAATGCCACTTGAAGAAAGACACACAGCAGCAAACATTGCAGAGTGGCTTGAGGAGGTTATTGCAAAGTTTGATGTTCCACCTGAGAAAGTCAGAGCTGTCATCCACGACAATGGTGCCAATATTGTAGCAGCAGTGAAGATTTTGGCAGAAAAGCATAAGTGGGCATCTGTGCGTTGTGCAGGGCACACCCTGAACTTGGTGGTACAGAATGCTCTGAAGAGCAACCAGAGCATCTCAAAGTGTGTGGCAGCTGCAAGATGTCTTGTTGAACATTTTAAAAAAAGTGAACTGGCTTGCACAAAGCTGAAGGATAAGCAACAGCAAATGGGCACAGCATCACACATGCTCATACAAGATGTAAGCACTCGTTGGAACAGTACTTTCCACATGCTGTGTAGGCTGCTGGAGCAAAGATGGCCGATAACTGCTGCACTATCTGACCCAGCATTGACACCACGAGGAAAACACTACCTTGATCTTAAGCCAGAGCAGTGGAATATTATAGAGGAGATAAGCAAGGCTCTTCAGCCATTTGAAGAAGCAACGGTGTTTCTGAGTGGGCAAGACTACGTTACTCTTTCTGCACTTCCACAACTTGTGCAAAGCCTCAAGAAGTCCATACAGACCCAAGTTTTTGAGACTGCACCAGCTCAGTCATACCAAGCTGAAGTGATGGCACAGATCACAACAAGATGGGAAGGACTATTTATGTGTCAGCCTCAATCCTCAAATACTGTTGTACTTACTGCTGCTTTAGATCCCAGATTTAAGAAACTTAAGTTCTTGCCCCCAGATGAAGCCTTTAAGATCCAAAGCATGGTTCAAACATTGGTCCTTGATGTCAAAAAGAAAATGAGACAGAAAAATTCAGGTGAAAATGAGGTCTCCACTGATGCCCAAGACAAGCCTGTAGAGCATCAGCAGAACACCAACACATTTTTCAGCAATCTACTGGGTTCTTCAGAATCCAGCACAAGTGATGAGGAGGATGAGGAACAGCATTTGAACCAAGATGTTCAAAAGGAAGTCTTGATGTACTTTGGAGAGCATACACTGTCCAAGAGGGAGAACCCACTTCTATGGTGGAAATCAAATGCAGCACGGTACCCAACACTGTCAAAACTTGCAAAGTTCTTTCTGTGTATACCAGCAACATCAACACCATCAGAACGGCTTTTTTCCGCAGCAGGGAACATCGCATCGAAGCGCAGGGCAAGCCTCAGTTCACAACATGTCGACATGCTCACTTTCCTTCACAGCAACCATAGTCTTCTTTAAGGCTTCTTTAACAGTTAAACACATGCACACCTGTGTGTTGGAGCATTTAAGAAATGCATATTGAATAACATTCAGTATATGTTGGATTTAAGATATTTTTTTATTCCATCTTTAAGAACATCCAAGTTGATTTTGTTGAGGTTCAAGTTGTTTTTGTAAAGCCAGTGTTTACTATTTTGCCTTAGTAATCTTTTCTATTAATTCTTTTTTTATTTCTCCTCTGTTTTTGCAGTTAAGAAAGCAGGAAATCTGTTCTACCTCAGATTTTAAACTTATAATTTGAATGTATAAAAGGCAGTATTCTCTGGTTTGCCTTAACTTTTCTATTTAAAGCTAATGAATATTTTTTTACTCTTTTGTGTTAGCACTGAAAAAAGCAAGGAATTTGTTGCACCTTAGACTTAAAATATATTGTATAAAATGCAGTATTTACTATTTTGTCTAAACTTGTTTTATTTTTAAATCAAGTATTTTCTTTATTTATCTTTTCTGTTTGAACTTTAGAACAAAAAAGCAAGAGATTTGCTGTACTACTGATTTGAAACTTTACTGGAGGTTTAATGTTATTGCGTTGTTATTATCAATAAAATGTTAAAGAGTTAAATGAGTTGTTTACTTAGTTCTTTTACGTGTATGTGTATTACTCACTGAAGATAAATACATAAACTAAAAGCTGGAGTATAGACATTTTTATAAGCATATTTGTGAGCCTGCCACTTTATTATTTGAATATAATTTAATATCTTAGTATAACTTTTCTTCAGGTTAAAGCAAACTACTGTTACAAGTAAACTTTCTAAACTACAAACATTTAACTGTTAGGGATGCTCAAAAAGGAGATATTGGACTGATCTGGACTAACTGGTGTTATTGCAGATTTGCCAATAGTTTATTTTATAATTTTTTTTTATCCGATTACTCGATTAATCGTAAGAATAATCGATAGATTACTCGATTACTAAAATATTCGTTTACAACAGCCCTACTGCAGGCCTTCCTGATGAGTTTCTCTAACCCCTTCCTTCTAGCTTTATATTCAGTGCCCTGGAAAAGTATTTTTGTTTACGCTGTTCAAGTTGTTTACGGTCATTGTGTATGCGTGTGCATTACTTGCCATTTGAGAACATCAGTGAACCAATTCACTCTATCTATTGTTCTATAACACCACAGCTCACCAGGCAGGTATTTATAAAGCAATACCTGACAGAGACTGAGAGCAGTGTCTCTATTATTACCTGATAATCAGGCAGTGCTCTGATTTGGTAATCTTGATTAAAATTACTAACTACAATAATTGCCTATGGAACATATTAACAAATATTCATAGCCAAATATATATTTATTATTGCACAACATCATATTAATTCCAGTTTGATATATTGTGCAGCTCAAGGTGAATTTATGAATAAAACACACAATAACACAGTTTGACAGACTATTTAAGTATTTATATTGATTTCTTAAGAGCTACTTGACGAAAACTTGGCATCCAACACCCAATCAATAGAGGAATGAAGGTTATTTCCTGTCCAGTCTCATGTTTTTGTTGAACTTTTCTTCTATTTCTTACTGCTCCTCTGTCATAGGTATTCTTTTAGAGACCAGAATTTTTAATCCCACACTGACGAATATGCTGAGAGAAAAAGAGCTCTGAAACACCTTCTAAAAGCTCGCAGAACTACCGATCAAGGCTACTCTAAAAAAAAAAAAAACTACAAGAAAGTATAGTGCTTTGGCAAGCAGGTGCATAAAAATCGCAGTGATTTAAACTTTTGCACAGCACTTTACGTTTCATGCATTCAAATGTCTTAATTTTGAAATCCATTTTCCAGGCAAATTATGTCAGAACATTTCTATAAAACACATATAACACATTGTTCTGACAGGTACAGCTTTCTAAACACCATTAAAGGACAGATTATTGCATATTATGACATGGATAACAATAGACTGCCATATTTGTAAATATGAACACATTCTGCACATGAAGTCATATATAAAGAGAAAAACTTGGAGTTATCACCCATTGAACATATTTAGGGAAAAAGAAAGCCGAAAAAGAGGCACCAAGCTATTAGGAAGCTGAACTTCTATATCAGACAAAACAGAATAAAGTAATTCAGAAAAAAACTCAAGTTTACGTCAATTGATCTCCACCAAAGGATTGTTGCCTAGAGGACCTGATACAAAATCTGCATTCTTGTAAAATAAAAAATAAAAATCATTACTGCATTTCAAGTTTTTATTTTTATTTTCCCCAAATGGACTCTCACCTGAGCTTTCAGGGAGGTGATGGTGTCTTCCAGCTCCTGCCTGAGATCAGCTGGCATCAGACCTTTGATCTTCTCCTCGTACTCCTGATGCACCCTCGTCACCTGAGAAGACAGAGCCCGTTTATTCAAACATCATCCGACCTGGGACCTACGTCGGTCACAAGGCATATCCAGGGACACTTGCACCAAGCAGAAAAAGATGAAAGCATAGACGACAGAGGTGCAGTTATACAAGTGCATCTCAGTAAATTACAATATCCCTGAAAAGCTCATTTTCTTCAGTAACTTGACTCCAGAAGTAAAACACATTCATTACACAAAGAGCGTTTGTCTCTGTTCATTTCCATTACTGAGGCTTACAGTTCACCAAAACGTAAAATTAGGCTTCTGAGAAAATCAGAGCGTTATATAGAATCAATAAAATTCTCCAGGTCGTGCAAGTTTGCTGCCAATCCAGCACAGTAATATTATGGTCAATAAAGCAGGTATTGGTTCTGATACCAAGTCCTGTTGGACAATGAAATCAGCATCCCCACAAAGTTTGTCAGCAGAGGACGCATGAAGTGCTCTAAAACGTCCTGGGAGAAGGCTTTTCTTACTTTGGACTTGGTAAAACATAGTAGAGCATCACCAGCGGACGACACGACTCCCTAAATCATAAATGTCTGGAAACGTCACGCTGGACCTCGAGATGCACAGAATTAAAACTCTTCCTCCAGCCTCTGAGGCCTTGATTTACAAATAGGTTGAACAATGTATATTCATCTGGAAAAAGTGCTTGGACCACAGGGCTACAGTCCGGTCAATGTTCTCATTAGCCAAAAAAGAAGCTTCTCTCTGGATTATGTTCAGGAGTGGCTGAACAAAAGGAATGGATATCTTTCTGTCTGGTAGCTCTTGAAGCTCTGGATAAAGCTGCTTGGATGTTGATTCATAATCCTCTCAGTTCCCTGTCTTAACTTCAAGTGTTTCCTTCCACTCAACTTTCATTTAATATGCTGGTAAAAGTCCTTTGTGAACAACCGGCTTCTTTAGAAAGAACATTTTGTGGACTGTCTGCAGTACAACTATTGAAGTAAGCAGTCTCTTTGGTGAGTTTGTTGACTATAATGGTCATAACACAACATTTCTGTTTTTAAAACAAGTTTTTTTTATTAGTCTTGTGGAATATTCAAAATAAAAACAACATTGCTGGCTTATCTTAGCTGTAAGCTCACTAAAACAAACAGAAATAAAGAGATTACATAAATCCCTGTAATGAATCTATACACGTCACAATTTTTAAATCGAATCCCTGAAGCACATTAGCTTTCTGATGGTATTCTGCTTTCCTGAGATGAGTTTGTACATCATTAATCTGAAAATGTCCCAGCTGAGTAGGTGTTTCTGCCTCTCTGGAAGGACCTGGATACCAGGCAGCAGCTGACACACACACACGGACTGAGGGTATCCCCTCTTTATTCATGGCTCAGAGTTCCCTTGCTTTTCTCGGCTCCTTCACATCTCCACAGGGGGTCCAGTGCAGTTGGCATGACTCGGCTCTACGCGAGACCCCCCCTACTGGTTGTTGGCCACTACAGCCGCATCTGACACAAAGCACTGACGAGGGTTTGGAAGGGGACAGGACCCATGAAACGCAGCAGCAGCAGCTCAATAGCCGGCGTGCCATCTCCACTGGGGAGGACCGGAGGAAGTCTGTCTGGGGCTAAATTACACTCTGCTAAACCAGAGTCTGATTATAGAAGTTGAAAAGGGTTTGGTTAGTGCAACCCCCACTTTTTACCCACAAACACACATGAATGGAAGCGCTCGTATACGCGCTGCAGACATGCATGCACAAACCGAGCTTTATACGGTACTGTAAAAAAAGAGTTTATAGCATTCTGAAGAGTCGCTGAATCAATTAATTCGGAGCTCGACGAGCGCTTTAACAGAGCTCAAAGCATTAACAGTGGGGGGAAGCAACAGTTTTCATCCACATATTTCAAGGTGTAACCAGGGAGAGAGTCTGTGTGTGGCAGAGCCACAGTCCAGCCAAAGTCCAATCTGCTCTTTCAAGTGAGGAGACCATAAAATAAAGTGATGGGGGAGGGTTTAAAGACGTAGAAAAAAAAAAAAAAAAAGAGATCTGCTTCCCTAAAATAATCTTCCTGTTGTGGATTTAACTGATTGTTCTGGCTTTGGCTAATTAATCTTCCTGGGCACAATGAAAGGGATTGGGGAAGCACTTCAAAGCAACCCTCAGTATAAATGATCCCTGCATGAGGCAGCTCACTTTGTCTCGGCACAGTGTGCAGCAGATTAGTCCGCCACAACTTTGCCAATTTCTCCAGCCTCCTTCCAAACCTATTCATTTTAAAGTGTTGGAGCAATTTCAGTGGGTTAGGAATCCATCAGTTTAGAAGAATATGTTATTTTTCTCCTGTTGTGTGAGAATGAGGTCGGGGACGGTTAAAAAAGAAAGAAAAAAAAAAGAAAAAGAAGAAACCTTTTTAAACAAGTTGCAAAAAAAAAAAAAAACAGGTTGTAGAAGCTTTAATTTCGATGTCCTTAAGACGTCTATCTCTATCTATAGCAGCTTCTGTAGTCATAACAGAACGGCAGGCCAAGACAAAACACACTTCACTGCTTCAGACCAAAGCAATAAACAATGGTTGAATAAACACATCCCTTACCAACCGCTCTGAATGCGAGACTCAGATTCTTCAAAAGCCAAGCTCCTTAGTTTTGCATTCTTGATTCGTGTACGGTGCCGCCACCGCAGCAATGAGAGGTCCGCTCAGGCTAAATTATAAGCTCCCTTGTGGCAACGCTGTCTCCATCGTCTGTCCCATACATACGTTGGATTGGGCCAGGCTACAACAGTACATTCACAAAGAGTCCAGGGGAGCTGCCGGGGAAACTGGATACCATACATTGCCTTGCAAAAAAACACCTTGAATACTTTCTTTCCCTCTTCTCATTTGACAACTACTCGCTTTAAAGCACTGGAAAAGTGGAAGGTAAAGGATGCATCTAAATAAAAAACAAAACAAGTCAGCTTTTTTATCGTCCATAAGCCCTAAACTTCGTAGAACCACCATGCCCAATCAGAAACCCAATTTATTTTTGCCAATTCGTCTTAGAACAGGAATGTCTAACCACAGATTCTCAGTTGGCTTTACATGTGGGCTTTGACTAGGCCATTCTAACACCTGAATATGCTTTGTATTAATCCGCTGCATATCTTGCTGTATTTTTAGGGGGGTTGTCCTGCTAGAAGCTGAACTCCTAGTTTCAACTCTTGCAGCCTAACAGGGTTTCTCCCAGCATTGCCCTGTAGTCAGCTTCCTGGTTCCTCAGAAGACACGCATCCCCACAGCATGATGCCTCCGCTACGTTTTGCTGTGGGGACGACCTGTTTCAAGGCGATGTGCAGTCTTAGGTTTCTGCCACATCTAGAGTTTTGTATTTTTGGCAAAAATAACCAATTGGTGTCATCTGATCAGAGCATCTTGGCTACACTGGGTCCATTTAGGGGAATCAGGGTAAAGGTAGCTGAAGACTTTTTTAGAAAGTGTTGAAGACCATGCATCCTTTCCCTCCTATGTAACAATTATGCAACACTTTCTGTTGGTCAATCCAATAAAATCTTAATAAATTACATTGAAGTTTGGGATTGTAAAAGTCACAAAATGTGAAAAAGTCTTGCGAGACCCCGTCACGTATGCTCATTGTTTCATTATTGACCAAATCCATTTAGCTCCCAGCATGTGGGTGGAAGCAGCCGCTTCTATCCAAACAATATCTCTGTTGTTTAAACCTGCACTTGGCTAACAGACAGACTTCAGCGTGTGTCTCTCTGTGGATTTAAAAATGCAAAACAGAAGCATCTGACTCCCCAAAAGACGGCTGACTTGTTTTCTTAAAAGACATTGTTCCTCCAGCTTTGCATTCTCTTCCAAGGGTCCTCCCTCTGCATCTCTCCACTTCTTTCATGCAAATGCACTTTTTTTTTTTGCCCTTTTCCTTTCAACATCTTTTTTTTTTACAGCAAAGGCATGTTTGTTTTCCCGACAGGCAGAAAGAGACGTGCGATGACATCTGAGGGGGGGGGGGGGGGGGGGGGTGAGGGGAAGGCTCCTCACCGTTAGGAGAAAAAGTGAGACGTCTTTGAACAACGTCGCTGATCAAACCCGTCACGAGGGCTTGGTCACTGACAGACTCCAGATGTGAGCAGAAAGGAAAGAAAGGAGAAAAGAGAAGAGGGGAGATACTGGGAAGAACAACAAAAAAAGAATGTGTGCCACTATTTTCCCTTGTAATGAAAGAAGACTTTATGTTTCTAAAGACAAATCAGGTTTGATCTGTGCAGCAATTTCTTTTTTTTTTTTTTAAAACGGGACTTTGTTTGTTCCTGATGAGGTGCCATTTTGAAGACTGTGAGGAGAGGCAGTCGTTTTCCCCTCCCAGTCATCTTAAAATGACAACATTTCATCTATATATAGTGCTCAGATTGCGGTTTTGACTTTTTCCTCATGTTTGGCGCCGTCACATGGCATAGTTTCTGACAGCTGCCAGCAGAAAGGAACAAGCCCTAAACACGTTCTATGTTCAAATGAAGTTTGTCACATCGTTGAAGAGGCTTGATGCATGCTAATGAAGCTGGTGTGTGTGCATGAAACAAATTGTGGGGGGGAAGACAGTTTTTTTTTTTTTTTTATTAAATCTATTGTTCCCAGGTGACAACGCTGTTGTCAGGAACAAGAGGGTACATCAAAAACGGCAGTGTTGGCAAAGTTTGCACCTCCACATCCAGAGTTGGAACTCAGCGATTAGGACTGAAAACGGTTTGTTAAAAGATGAAAGAGAGAAAAAACGCCTAGAATGAGTCACAGATGTCACTACAGTTACACACACGCGCAGTGAAAGTAAATATTCCCGACTTTTCCAGACTCAACTTCCCAGAATTCCCCAAGATTTATATTCATTTGAAATATTGAATACAAAAATTCGCTATAAATTGATGGCTGATATTTATACCACAAACCTGAGGTACCTGCTGACGTCATTGCTGTTGAGCATTTCATTGATACAGGTGAGGTTGATCTTTTTATAAGTAAAAGATGGCAAACAGAAAATGGGCAAAGACGATCAAGATGAGAAGCAAGGAAGGACACAAGGAAGGAAAGGAAAGTTGGAAAGCAAGGAAGAACATAAAAACATTGAAAGGACACAAGAGGTAAAGGAAGGATTGGAGGTACAACACAGGGAAAGAAAGAAAGAAAGGACATATGTATGGAGGAATTAAAGAAAAGGAATGACATAAGGAGGGAAAGCAGGAACGGAAAGGTCAAAAAAGGGCAGATGACAAGAAAACAAGGAAGGACAGAAAAAGGAAATAACGACAAGGGTTAAAAAAGGAAGGACACAAGGGAGAAAATGAAGACGGAATGACACGAGGAAGGAATGAAAGGAAGGAAAAAAGGAAGTGGACAGGGAAGGAATGGATTTAAGACACAATGAAAGAAGAACAGAAAGAAGGGAGGAAGGAGGCAAGGAAAAAAGAGGGCAGGGAAGACAGAGATACAAGGAGGGAATAAAAGGACACAAATAAGAAACAAAAGGAAAAAAAGCAAGGGCATGAGGGAAAAGGCAGAGGATATGGGAGAGTGAAGGACACAAGGAACCAAGGACACAAGGAACAAACTAATAAAGTAAAGAAGGATACAACATTTGAACAATGAAGCAAAAAGAAAACGCTGGGTTCTCTATTTCCATGCTTATGCTGGAAAATAAATCTAAACCCAGACTTTTCCAGAGGAGTATAAGACAGAGGCTGATGTGAGGTTTCTCAACGAAAACAACACGAGAGGGAATGAGCTGTAAACAGAAAACAGTTGTTTACTGAAAACTCCAGCAATGTATATTTCCAAGGCAAAGCAAGCGCCTATGTTGCCGGAAGAGCGACCTCTGAAACGTTTACAGATTTGCCGTGCCATTTGCTCTGCCATCACACGTTCACCCAAAGAGCTGCACTCTTCCGGCCGCCATCTTCACGGAGAGCTTGATCACGCGGCGAGCTGATGAGATGCCGTTTCGGGGGCCGAGGGAGCCTGCGAGGGCCCCCGTGAGCGTAAGGCGAGCAGCATCTGTGTGAAGTCTGGGCAGGAAGGCCGCTTCAGCGTACAAGAGATTGGATTACAAAACATACAAGACACATGTTGGCAGATCAACAACAGCAACAGTGAGTGAGGAAGAAGCACATCGATGTGCCCTCAATTATTAATGCGCACGAACCACAGCATGAGGGCACAACTACCCACTAAAACACATATACAGTAAAAGAGATCTGCACTAAATACACACCAACCAACGAGATTCAGACATTTTTCTTTCAAGAAGAAAATCTGTGCTAGATTAATGAATAGTGTCCAAGGAGCTGTTCAGCAGCTAATATTAGAAGTGAACGCTTGGTTACGTTTGTCGCGTTGTTCAATTGTACTCAACATGCTGACTGAATGAAATCGTGAGGCTGCAGGTTTTTTGCACCGTAAATAAAGGGAGCCGCGGCGTTTTGCCACAAGGTGAAAATGACTTTGGCTATGAGCCGACAGAGCTGTCTGGTTTAACGGAGCTTCCCCCAGTGGATCTGTTGGAACTGCAATAAAGATGGCTGAACGGCAGACGTGTGTAAAGTGTCCTCTTTGGATACAGAAGTCGAAAGCAGGCGGAAGTTAATATTTCTTTTTTCAAAATAAAATACCCAACAAACCGCAGGCCAAAGGAGAGACTTGACAGGTCAGTGAAGTTGCTGTGAGCCGCACAGGAAACGCAGGAGAGCCTCACCGTCGCCACTACCTCACCTTTCCAATGTAGCTCTGCTATGTTTGGAGTAGTTGTCCTGGTAGAAGATCCCCAACCCCCAAATCTAAAGCAGCCTCTGAGAGGTTTTCCTCCAGTATCGTCTGGGTCAAAAAAGCTCAGTTTTGGATTGACTAGAGCACCTTCCATATGTTTTCTGTGTTTCATGAAACCGTTTGTTTTCTTGTTTCCACTGTTCCATAATGGCTAGTCTTCAAACTTCGGAAAAAAGTCCAGTTTTGTTTTTAACTTTTTCTTTGGAATGATCATGACCTGGATGACAGAAATCTTCACCAGCATAACGGCTAGATTCATGGATTAAAGATAAACGACTGATTGTTGGCCTCCTTACCCATCAGTTGAGCTGGACAGTCATGTCCTGGTAGGTATGCTTTACTCTTTCCATTTTTCAGATTGTGGCTTAAACGTTGTGGGACGTTTAAAGCTCGTGGTTTTATTTCTCAACCCTTTTAAACTTCTCCACAACTTTCTCTCTGACCTGTTTGCTGTGTCCCTTGGTCTTTATGATGCTGTTTGTTCACTGATCTTCTATTATATAACTCTGAGGCTGCACAGAACAACTGGATTTAAACTGAGATTAAATCACAAAGAGTTGGACTCCTATCAATTCGGGGACTTGTAAAGGCAACTGGTTGCACTAGAGTTTATTTAGGAGTGTCCAATTTAAGGGGACTGAATACAAAGGTAAGCCATATTTATCAGATGTTTGCCTGAAAATTATGCCAATGCAATTCTTTATAATGCATGACTTTATCACCTAAAATCCCAATAAAATATACTGAATCATACTGTTTTAATGTGATAAAAATGTGTAAAAGGTACAAACACCTTTGCAAGTCACCATCAGCAACAACTCAATGAGGGTAAAATGATCGTAAAATAAACAAGAAGAAGACCCTGCGGCGTAACAAGGTGCGGATCAGTGACAAGCGGCTCCTCAAAACCGGCGACCCCATCGGCGCGATTTATGACGGCCAGACCGGCAGACGTGTGACGAGTGTGTGAAGTGTGTGCAAGGGTCAGTGGGCGGATCAGAGGGAGCACAGGAGAGCGAATGCCTTTGGTGTACATACCGCGGTACAAAGACCAACCTCCTGCGTGAGCACAGTCATTAGTTCTTTCTTCTCTGTGTGTGTCAAGGTCAAAACATAGCCTGATTACAGGGCATTCTCCACAGCCACAGGGTGTGTGTGTGTGTGTGTGTGTGTGTGCGCGCACCAGAGCTTCCCTTTTGAACACAGGCAGTGGTGGCATTCTTGGCCCTGGGCACTGGCTCCTGGGGCCACATCTCAAGGAATTTGGGAAATGTGCAAGGGGGCATATCGCTGACTCCGAACAGGAGAAGGCGAGAAGGAAGGTGGAAGAGGGCAAGGGGAGGAAGGGAGGCTAAGAACGTATTTTTTTCTTTTTTTCTTTTGTGGCCCCCTGGAGGAATAACTCTGACTAGTAAAATCAGAAGACAGGGGATTGCGACATAAAGTGATAAAGTAGCAAAAGAAGGTGTTAAAGGAGTGGTTTTAAGAGCAAGAGAGAAAGGCTGCATGATCAAGAATGTGAAAGGCTGTGATGAAAAAAGGCTGAAGGCGAAGTTGGAAAAAAAAAAAAAAAAAAAAGGTGATGCAACGATGACAGGAGGCTGCAAATTGTTCAGCCGAAAAAACGGCTGCTGAGACGAATGGAAAAAGGAGAGATTGAGGGAAGAGGACAAACAAGTTCATTACCCTCTCTTCTGTCTCCAGCTCCTTGCTGAGCAGCTTCTTCTCGGCACAGTGCAGCTGTCTCTGCAGACTCTCCACCTTCTCTTGCAGAGCCTGGGGACAAGAAGAGGCGTTCAGTCGGCTGACAAGAAACGCGCCGATAGAACAGTTCTGCACGGCTTAACGTGTAAGTGACGCAAACTGATCAGACACTGATCCGCGGTTGCATTTCAGCCGAGAGGGCGGCACGGCGAAGCTAACAGAGCGGACACAAGAGGGTCACCAAAATATGCACACTGCAAAAACAGATCTAAAAATAAGTCAAATGTTCTTAAAATTTGTGTTTTTGTCCTAGATTTGAGCAGGTAAATAATATTATCTGCCAATGGAATGAGTATTTTGACCCCTAAAATAAGATAATTAGACATCCTGCACTTGAAATAAGAGGATGGAGATGAGTTGTTCCTATTTTAAGTGCAAAAGTCTTATTCCATTGGCAGATCATCTTATCAACCTGCTCAAATCAAGGACAGATACACTAATTTTAAGAAAATATTACTAATTTTTAGTTCCATTTTTGCAGTGCAGATGAGAGAAAAAAAAGGAGGATTAGAGGCTACTTTGTTTTTGTATCTGAACTAAGAAAGCCAGAACATCAATCATGGAGAAACTTTTTCAGTAAAGACAAGCAGAGGGGGGAAAAAAATAAGCTTTTTTTCCACACAGGAGATTATCAGACTTTCATAGAAGATTTTGAGAAATAAAACAGGGGTATGAGCGTGTTCCTCTCTGCCTGTAAGTGATAGTAAGGTGTAGTTCCTGTGTACAACACAGAACCAGATGTTTTCCAGCACACACTTCATCTTTGATTAGTCTGCACGGAAAACAGAGCGAGGGGAATGGGCTTTACATGCAGGTGTGCATGCACGCAGAAAAGCACAGCAGCGCCTTTACCCTTACACACACACACACACACACACACACACACACACACACACACACACACACACACCTCGGTCGAGTGTGCGAGGCTCTGGCAACGATCAATATCCCAGGAGTCACCCCCGCCGGAGCTGAGCGAGCGGGCCAGGTGTTGGCTTGTTGATTCTCTGAGCAGAGCAGAAACACAGTCCAGGTGATAGGCATGACCACCTGATCCGCGGCCCACTCGACTGACATAAATCACGCAGACTACAAAGCTTTGGGGCAGGAATGAACTCCTGAGCAGCGCCGAGAGGTAAAACAGCTGAATCTGTAGTCAGGCGTGTTATTATATCCAGTCAAACAAACAGGAGCCGGGCCTGGTGGGAAGATTCTCCTTTACTTCGTGTCTATTTATTCAGCACTCGTCAGATGTAAGGACATAAGAGCCTCCGCCGTTTATCTAGATTCAAATCCATTTTGTTTTTGCGGGCCAGTTGTCAAACATAAAACCCATATTAACGCTAACTGCTGGAATCATCGTCAAGCTTTTTATCACCTCTACCCTCCAAAAGTGTTCAAAGCTGAATTACACCCATGTGTAAAACGAAATGAACGTTTTTAATAAAACATCGTGCAGACTAGGTAAAACTATGTTCCCACTTAAAACAGAGGTTCTTGAAAGATTTAGACCCAAGTCATCTTTTATCTGAAAACCAGATCATTATTTAGATTCCTGAACCCTGAATGGTGTATGCTTGCCTCGATCCTAAGGTGGATACGAACTGATCAGACGGGGAACGCTCTACACAACCTGCAGCTTAGGAGATGCTCTGACCCAGTTGTCCAGCCATCACAGATTAACCTTTGCCAAAATCTCTCAGAATCCTTTTGCTCCTGCTCTTTTTTTCAGCTTTTAACAGCGTTAGGGTTCTCCATTTCGACACCCAATTCTGGCATTTGTCAATTCGGGTGGCACCTGAATTGACAAAGACTCCTGAATCAGTGTCGAAACGTTTTCAGAAAGTCCGGTTGCCTCTGATTTAAGCCCGTTTGGTGCGGCTTGAATGACTTTGGGCAATAGGATGGGGAATAAAGTTTGGAAATGGCAACATATTTCCATACTCATGTTCCCCTTTTTTCTATACTTATTCATATGTGGAAAACACTAAACTCTTTCCTGCTTCGACTCCTCAGGCACCCCAACAGTATGAGGATG